>NC_079399.1:257099-323228 GCF_029220125.1 Pseudoliparis swirei | reverse complement strand
CGGAGTTGCAGTAGAGGGTCAGCAGCTTCCAAGTTCCTCGTGCACATCTCCGGACTCCACATGGACCACGCACACCACTCACGTGGTGAGGAATGCTGGCGCCTGTATTTTCGCGCCAGGCGACTGAAATTCAACGCAACCCCGCATCCTCCGGGCTATTCTACACCAGTACCGCCGAGAGTGTTCTGACGAGTTTGCATCACCGTCTGGTCACCCAGGGAACTGCACCGCCCTGGGTAAGGGCACTACAGAGGTGCGGTCGGCCTGATACATCGTTGGAGGTGGCACCTCCATCCTGGACGCCATACACCAAGCGGTGCGTGGCAGGGCCAAACGGATGATGAAAGACAATAACCACTGACCTGACCCGCCTTCTACCCGTCAGGCAGGCGTGCCGCCGGTATCAAGTACCGCTGGAAACGAACTGAGGGACAACTGCTTCAGTCGAGCCATCAGGCTGCTGAACAAGGACTGAGACCCTCGTGCGCGTCATTATTATCTATGGCCATGGTGTATATTTTATTACATTGTTTTATATATATATATGTTAACATATATATATTGTATGTATATACATATATATATATATATTGTCTCAAAAGGCTGTTTGTTACATTGTTTTATATATATATATTGTCATGATGTATTTATTACATTGTTTTATATATATTGTCGTTCTTTTGTGTGTGGATATTGTGATTTGTTCTCATTCTTCATTGCTTTTTAGTCTTTACTGCTATCAAGATTGTTTTGCATAAAATTTCACAAACCGATTATACTTGTATAAAAGGGGATGTGACAATAAAAACTTGAAACTGAAACTTGATGGTGTTGTCATGTTGCCATGGTGTAGTCATGTAGTCATAGTGTAGTCATGTTGTCATAGTGTAGCAGTGTGGCTGCCCGCGAGTGTGGTCGTGTTGTCATAGTACTCAGTCATGTTGTCATAATGGCAGTGTGGTGTGTCGCTGTTGCCGCGGTGTAGTCATGTTGTCATGGTGTAGTCATGTTGTAGTCATGTTGCCGCCCAGATGTGGTCGTGTTGTTGTTGATATAGTGGTCATGTTGTCGTAATCCGTCTGTTCATGAATGTGATCATCTTCGTGATTGTGGTCGTATGACCGATGATCATGTTGTCGTCGCTCGCGGTCGCCGAGTCTTCAGGCTCATCGACGTGGTGGCCAATCTGTTGTAGTCATGTTGCCGCTCGTCAGTCATGTTGTCATAGTATGATCGTATTTGTCGCCAGTAACGGTCGTATTTGTCAGCCTCATGTTGTCGCGGGCCTTCAGTCATGTTGTTGAGTAGTCATGTTGTCATGGTGTAGTCATGTTGTAGTCATGTTGCCGCGAAATGAAGTCATCGAATGTTGTCATCAGTGTATTGATCATGTCATGTATAAGGCAACTTTATGGGTGGCAGGTGGTGCTTGGGTCCGTCTTTCCAATCAGGGTTGGAGGTTCCAGTCCCGCCTGGTCGATGTGTCGCCCGGGCAGACGCCAACCTGAGTTGCTCCCTGTGGCTGCTCTACAGTGAATAGAATGTAACAGTATGAGAGTAAGTCGCTTTGGATAAAAGTCAGCCAAATCATGTTGTCATGGTGAAATTAATGTTGAATCAAATGTTAGTAGTCTTCTGAATCATGGTGGCAGTCATGTTGTTGTTATGGTGAATAGTCATGTTTGATCATGTTGTAGTCGTATGTTGTCATGGCCAGTAATCGTATGTTGTAGTCATTGTTATTTGTCACAATGGTCATATTTCCCAATGTTGTCCATGTTTTTCCTTAGTGTTAGTCAATATTTGTCATCAAACAACAATCATGTTGTTACATCGATTAGTCGTATTATTTGTTGTCGGTGTTGTCATGAATCTGGTCATGCTTGTCGCGGTGGAAGTCATCGTTCCCCATATTGTCATGTTGTCATGGTGTAGTCATGTTGTCATAGTGTAGTCATGTTGCCATAGTGTATGGTGTTGTCATGTTGTCATGGTGTAGTCATGTTGTCATAGTGTAGTCATGTTGTCATAGTGTAGTCATGTTGTCATAGTGTAGTCATGTTGTTGTCATAGTGTTGTCATGGTCTAGTCATGTTGTTACGGTGCAGTCATGTTCCCAATGTTGTTCGCATTTTCTGGTGTGGTCATTAAATAAGTGTGGTCATGTTTGTCATGAGTGTCAATCGCCTGTTGATGTAGTCGCTGTTGTCCGCGTTGGTGGTCGTGATATGGTGTGGTCATCGATGTTCATGTCATGGTGTAATCATGTTGCCCATCATCGTATTGTCATAGTGTAGTCATGGTGTAGTCATGTTGTCATAGTGTAGTCATGTTGCCATGGTGTAGTCATGTTGTCATGGTGTAGTCATGTTGTCATGGTGTAGTCATGTTGTTACGGTGCAGTCATGTTCCCAATGTTGTCATGTTTTCATAGTGTAGTCATGTTGTAGTCATGTTGTTGTCATGTTGTCATGGGGCATTGAATCATGAATGATCATGTTGTAGTCATGCTGTTGTCATGTTGTAGGCATGTAGTCATAGTGTAGTCATGTTGTTGTCATGGTGTAGGCATGGTGTTCTCATTGTATTCTATTGTTTATGCTTTTGAAAAAGAACAAACATCAAAGACTCTTCAGATTCTTTTATTGAGTTTCTGCTAACATGTTCCATAATTACAAAGATTCTTAGAAGTGGTGAAACAAAGCAGTAGTGCCCCCCCCCCCCCCCCCAACAGGAAGATCACTGACACAAAATCAAAGATGATTCTGCTCCAACAACAACAACAACATTGATGATGTGCAATTTAACAAAACGTTTTAATTGAATTCATACAGTGTTTTTTCATCAGAGTGAGACCTCCGTCAATGTTAGCTCGGAAGCTAACATCCTGCTAAAGCATATCAGCAAGTTATTTAATAAAGAAGGAGGCGATTGGTCCCACAGAGCCACTTAGAAGAAGGGTCAAAGGTCAAACAAAGCAGCCGTCAGCAGGGTTGGAACCAGGGGGCGGGGCTTCCCAGCAGGTAAAATCCAACAAATAAAAGCAGCTGGAAGCTCAGACTCACCCTGCACAATAAAATCATCAAATAAAATCTAAACTCTGCAGCCTGATTGGTTTATTAAGCCCCTCCTCCTGACATATGGGCGGGGCCTCAGGGATCCATTTCCAGCCCGTCCAAGGTGAGCTGGCTGCGGTGGGGGGAGTTGGGGCTGGGGGGGCCGCTGGGGTTTGAGCTGTTGGAGGGGGTCGAGTGTTTGGTGGAGTCCGAGTCCAGCTAGAGGGGGGGGGGAAGCGCAATGAAAAACAGAGCCACCTCTACCTGACGTTACTGATTTAACCCTAACCCTTAATTTTTTAAATTTTATATACTTTTATTAATCCACAAGGGGAAATTAGTTCTCTGCATTTAACCCATCCTTAGTTATTAAGGAGCAGTGGGCTGCAGTGAAGCGCCCGGGAAGCAACTGGGGTTCAGTGCCTTGCTCAAGGACACTTCGACTTGCAGCTAATGGGGAGAGCGGGGATCGAACCCACAACCTTGCGGTTGCAGGACGACCCTCTCACCCCACTGAGCTACAGCCGCCCTAAATGACACGTGTGTGTGTGTGTGTTACTTCTCGGTCCAGGTCATGTTCAGGTTCAGAGATGCTGTGAGATGAAGCTCCTCCCCCAAAATCTGAATTTTAAAAACAGATTAACATCACATTTTATCACATCTCAAACGACACACAATATGAACATGTGTGTGTGTGTGTGTACCTGAGGCTGTCCGTGTGATGTGTGTCTTGCTCCTCTGTTGCCGGGAGATACTGGACAGTGGGCGGGGCTTATCTTTTACTGGGTCATCTTGAGAAGACATCACACTCTACACACACACACACACACACACACACACACACACACACACACACACACACACACACACACACACACACACACACACACACACACACACACACACACACACACACACACAGTTAGAGGTTCTAGCTAGTCTCACACACGAGCCCGACGTGAAGTCAACTGAAAATGTGAAAGGAAGAAGAGCGAAAGGACAGGAAGTTGAGTAAAAGGACAGGAAGTGGAGAGAAAGAACAGGAAGCAGTGATAAAAGACAGGAAGTGGATTGAGAGGACAGGAAGTGGAGTAAAAGGACAGGAAGTGGAGTGAAAGGACAACTGCGAGATAGTCTTAACACTGATCAGAAGGCCCTCCGTAGAGCCAGAGCAGCCGATGACTCATCAGGACCAGAAGAAGAACAAGCCCAGGTTTCTCTTCAGCTCTAGGACCCCGTCTACCTGTCTCTAGACCCCGTCTACCTGTCTCTAGGACCCCGTCTACCTGTCTCTAGACCCCGTCTACCTGTCTCTAGACCCCGTCTACCTGTCTCTAGGACCCCGTCTACCTGTCTCTAGACCCCGTCTACCTGTCTCTAGGACCCCGTCTACCTGTCTCTAGACCCCGTCTACCTGTTTCTAGGACCCCGTCTACCTGTCTCTAGGACCCCGTCTACCTGTCTCTAGACCCCGTCTACCTGTCTCTAGGACCCCGTCAGCCTGTCTCTGGGACCCCGTCTACCTGTCTCTGGGACCCCGTCTACCTGTCTCTAGACCCCGTCTACCTGTCTCTAGACCCCGTCTACCTGTCTCTGGACCCCGTCTACCTGTCTCTAGGACCCGTCTACCTGTCTCTGGACCCCGTCTACCTGTCTCTAGGACCCGTCTACCTGTCTCTAGACCCCGTCTACCTGTCTCTAGGACCCCGTCTACCTGTCTCTAGGACCCCGTCTACCTGTCTCTGGACCCGTCTGCCTGTCTCTAGACCCCGTCTGCCTGTCTCTAGACCCCGTCTACCTGTCTCTGGGCCCGTCTACCTGTCTCTAGACCCCGTCTACCTGTCTCTAGACCCGTCTACCTGTCCCTAGGACCCCGTCTGCCTGTCTCTAGACCCCGCCTACCTGTCTCTAGACCCCGTCTACCTGTCTCTAGACCCCGTCTACCTGTCTCTGGGACCCGTCTACCTGTCTCTGGGCCCCGTCTACCTGTCTCTGGAACCCCGTCTACCTGTCTCTGGACCCCGTGTACCTGTCTCTAGACCTCGTCTACCTGTCTCTAGATCCCGTCTACCTGTCTCTGGACCCGTCTACCTGTCTCTGGGACCCGTCTACCTGTCTCTAGACCCCGTCTACCTGTCTCTAGGACCCGTCTACCTGTCTCTGACCCCCGTCACCTGTCTCTAGACCCCGTCTACCTGTCTCTGGACCCCGTCTGCCTGTCTCTGGGACCCCGTCTACCTGTCTCTGGACCCCGCCTGTCTCTAGACCCCGTCTACCTGTCTCTAGACCCCGTCTACCTGTCTCTAGACCTCGTCTACCTGTCTCTATGACCCCGTCTACCTGTCTCTATGACCCCGTCTACCTGTCTCTAGACCCCGTCTACCTGTCTCTATGACCCCGTCTACCTGTCTCTAGACCCCGTCTACCTGTCTCTAGACCCGTCTACCTGTCTCTAGGACCCCGTCTACCTGTCTCTAGGACCCCGTCTACCTGTCTCTAGACCCCGTCTACCTGTCTCTAGACCCCGTCTACCTGTCTCTAGACCCCGTCTACCTGTCTCTAGGACCCCGTCTACCTGTCTCTAGGACCCCGACTACCTGTCTCTAGGACCCGTCCTACCTGTCTCTAGACCCCGTCTACCTGTCTCTAGACCCGTCTACCTGTCTCTGGACCCGTCTACCTGTCTCTGGACCCGTCTACCTGTCTCTGGGACCCCGTCTGCCTGTCTCTGGACCCCGTCTGCCTGTCTCTAGACCCGTCTACCTGTCTCTAGACCCCGGCTACCTGTCTCTAGGACCCCAGCTACCTGTCTCTAGGACCCCGTCTACCTGTCTCTAGACCCCGTCTACCTGTCTCTAGACCCCGTCTACCTGTCTCTAGGACCCCGTCTACCTGTCTCTGGACCCCGTCTACCTGTCTCTAGGACCCGTCTACCTGTCTCTTGGACCCCGTCTACCTGTCTCTAGGACCCCGTCTACCTGTCTCTAGGACCCCGTCTACCTGTCTCTAGACCCCGTCTGCCTGTCTCTAGACCCCGTCTACCTGTCTCTAGGACCCCGTCTACCTGTCTCTAGACCCGGTCTACCTGTCTCTAGGACCCCGTCTACCTGTCTCTAGGACCTCCTGACCCGTCTACCTGTCTCTAGGACCCGTCTACCTGTCTCTAGACCCCGTCTACCTGTCTCTAGACCCCGTCTACCTGTCTCTAGGACCCCGTCTACCTGTCTCTTGGACCCGTCTACCTGTCTCTAGACCCGTCTACCTGTCTCTAGGACCCCGTCTACCTGTCTCTAGACCCGTCTACCTGTCTCTAGGACCCCGTCTACCTGTCTCTTGGACCCCGTCTACCTGTCTCTAGACCCGTCTGCCTGTCTCTAGACCTGTCTGCCTGTCTCTAGACCCCGTCTACCTGTCTCTAGGACCCCGTCTACCTGTCTCTAGACCCCGTCTACCTGTCTCTAGACCCCGTCTACCTGTCTCTAGGACCCCGTCTACCTGTCTCTAGGACCCCGTCTACCTGTCTCTAGACCCCGTCTGCCTGTCTCTAGGACCCCGTCTACCTGTCTCTAGACCCCGTCTACCTGTCTCTAGACCCCGTCTGCCTGTCTCTAGGACCCCGTCTACCTGTCTCTAGACCCCACCTACCTGTCTCTAGACCCCGTCTACCTGTCTCTAGACCCATCTACCTGTCTCTAGACCCCGTCTACCTGTCTCTGGACCCCGTCTACCTGTCTCTAAAACCCATCTACCTGTCTCTAGGACCCCGTCTACCTGTCTCTGGGCCCGTCTGCCTGTCTCTAGGAACCCGTCTACCTGTCTCTGGACCCCGTCCTGTCTGACCCCGTCTGCCTGTCTCTGGACCCGTCTACCTGTCTCTGGACCCCGTCTACCTGTCTCTGGACCCCGTCTGCACCTGTCACTAGGACCACGTCTACATGTCTCTAGAACCCCGTATACCTGTCTCTAGACCCGTCTACCTGTCTCTGGACCCCGTCTACCTGTCTCTGGACCCCGTCTACCTGTCTCTATGACCCCGTCTACCTGGCTCTAGACCCCCTCTACCTGTCTCTAGGGCCCCGACTACCTGTCTCTGGGACCCCGTCTACCTGTCTCTAGACCCCGTCTACCTGTCTCTGAGCCCGTCTGCCTGTCTCTGGGACCCGTCTACCTGTCTCTGGGACCCCGTCTGCCTGTCTCTGTGACCCGTCTACCTGTCTCTGGACCCATCTACCTGTCTCTAGACCCGTCTACCTGTCTCTGGACCCCGTCTACCTGTCTCTGGACCCGTCTACCTGTCTCTAGACCCCGTCTACCTGTCTCTAGACCCCGTCTACCTGTCTCTAGGACCCCGTCTACCTGTCTCTAGACCCCGTCTACCTGTCTCTAGGCCCCGTCTACCTGTCTCTAGGCCCCCGTCTACCTGTCTCTAGACCCCGTCTACCTGTCTCTAGACCCCGATCTACCTGTCTCTAGGACCCGTCTACCTGTCTCTGGGACCCCGTCTACCTGTCTCAGGACCCCGTCTACCTGTCTCTGGGACCCCGTCTACCTGTCTCTAGACCCCGTCTACCTGTCTCTAGGACCCCGTCTCCCAGTCTCTGGGACCCCATCTAGCTGTCTCTAGACCCGTCTACCTGTCTCTAGGACCCCTGTCTCTAGACCTCGTCTGCAACTACTTCTGTATTTGATCTGCCTGTCTCTATGTTGTCTGCCTGTCTCTAGACCCCGTCTACATCTCCTGGGGCCCGTCTACCTGTCTCTGGAGCCCCGTCTGCCTAAGACCCCGTCTACCTGTCTCTAGGACCCCGTCTACCTGTCTCTGACCCAGTCACACATCATACAGACCCCGTCTACCTGTCTCTAGACCCGTCTACCTGTCTCTAGGACCCCGTCTGCCTGTCTCTAGACCCAATCTGCCTGTCTCTGAACCTCGTCCTGTCTCTATGACCCGTCTACCTGTCTCTAGGACCCGTCTACCTGTCTCTGGGACCCGTCACCTGTGTCTAGGCCCCGTCTACCTGTCTCTAGGACCCCGTCTACCTGTTCTCTAGGACCCCATCTACCTGTCTCCTGGACCCCGTCTACCTGTCTCTAGACCCCGTCTACCTGTCTCTAGACCCCGTCTACCTGTCTCTAGGACCCCGTCTACCTGTCTCTAGACCCCGTCTACCTGTCTCTAGACCTGTCTACCTGTCTCTAGACCCCGTCTACCTGTCTCTAGACCCCGTCTACCTGTCTCTAGGACCCCGTCTACCTGTCTCTAGACCCTGTCTACCTGTCTCTAGACCCCGTCTACCTGTCTCTTGGACCCCGTCTGCCTGTCTCTGGGACCCCGTCTGCCTGTCTCTAGGACCCCGTCTACCTGTCTCTAGACCCTGTCTACCTGTCTCTAGACCCCATCTACCTGTCTCTAGGACCCGTCTACCTGTCTCTAGGACCCCGTCTACCTGTTTCTAGACCCCGTCTACCTGTCTCTAGACCCCGTCTACCTGTCTCTAGACCCTGTCTCTAGGACCCCGTCTACCTGTCTCTAGACCCCGTCTACCTGTCTCTTGGACCCCGTCTACCTGTCTCTAGACCCCGTCTACCTGTCTCTAGACCCCGTCTACCTGTCTCTAGGACCCCGTCTACCTGTCTCTAGGACCCCATCTACCTGTCTCCTGGACCCCGTCTACCTGTCTCTAGACCCCGTCTACCTGTCTCTAGACCCCGTCTACCTGTCTCTAGGACCCCGTCTACCTGTCTCTAGACCCCATCTACCTGTCTCTAGACCCCGTCTACCTGTCTCTAGGACCCCGTCTACCTGTCTCTAGGACCCCGTCTACCTGTCTCTTGGACCCGTCTACCTGTCTCTAGACCCGTCTGTCTGTCTCTGGACCCGTCTGCCTGTCTAGGACCCCGTCTACCTGTCTCTGGGACCCCGTCTACCTGTCTCTGGGACCCGTCTACCTGTCTCTGGGACCCCGTCTGCCTGTCTCTGGACCCCGTCTACCTGTCTCTAGGACCCCGTCTACCTGTCTCTAGACCCCATCTGCCTGTCTCTAGGACCCCGTTTACCTGTCTCTAGACCCCGTCTACCTGTCTCTAGACCTCGTCTACCTGTCTCTATGACCCCGTCTACCTGTCTCTATGACCCTGTCTACCTGTCTCTAGACCCCGTCTACCTGTCTCTAGACCCCGTCTACCTGTCTCTAGGACCCCGTCTACCTGTCTCTAGGACCCCGTCTACCTGTCTCTGGGACCCGTCTGCCACCTGTCTCTGGGCCCCGTCTACCTGTCTCTGGACCCCGTCTACCTGTCTCTGGGACCCCGTCTACCTGTCTCTGGACCCCGTCTACCTGTCTCTAGACCCCGTCTACCTGTCTCTGGACCCCGTCTACCTGTCTCAGACCCCGTCTACCTGTCTCTATGACCCCGTCTACCTGTCTCTGAGCCCGTCTACCTGTCTGGAGCCCGTCTACCTGTCTCTGGGTCTGCCTGTCTCTAGACCCCGTCTACCTGTCTCTAGGACCCCGTCTGCCTGTCTCTGGGACCCCGTCTACCTGTCTCTAGACCCCGTCTACCTGTCTCTGGACCCCGTCACCTGTCTCTAGACCCCGTCACCTGTCTCTAGACCCCGTCTACCTGTCTCTAGGACCCCGTCTACCTGTCTCTAGACCCGTCTGCCTGTCTCTAGACCCCGTCTACCTGTCTCTGGGACCCCGTCTACCTGTCTCTAGACCCTGTCTGCCTGTCTCTAGACCCCGTCTACTGTCTCTAGGACCCCGTCTGCCTGTCTCTGGACCCCGTCTACCTGTCTCTGGACCCCGTCTGCCTGTCTCTAGACCCCGTCTACCTGTCTCTAGACCCCGTCACCTGTCTCTAGACCCCGTCTACCTGTCTCTGGGACCCCGTCTACCTGTCTCTAGACCCCGTCTACCTGTCTCTAGGACCCCGTCTACCTGTCTCTAGACCCCGTCTACCTGTCTCTAGACCTCGTCTACCTGTCTCTAGACCCCGTCTACCTGTCTCTAGGACCCCGTCTACCTGTCTCTAGACCCCGTCTACCTGTCTCTAGACCCCGTCTACCTGTCTCTGGGCCCGTCTACCTGTCTCTAGGACCCGTCTACTACTGTCTGGGACCCCGTCTACCTGTCTCAGACCCGTCTACCTGTCTCTAGGACCCCGTCTACCATCTCTAGACCCCGTCTACCTGTCTCTGGACCCCGTCTACCTGTCTCTGGACCCCTTCTGCCTGTCTCTAGACCGTCTAGCTGTCTCTGGGACCCCGTCTACCTGTCTCTGGACCCCGTCTACCTGTCTCTAGGACCCCGTCTGCCTGCCTCTGGACGCCGTCTGCCTGTCTCTAGGACCCCTTCTACCTGACTCTAGACCCGTCTACCTGTCTCTGGGACCCCGTCTACCTGTCTCTGGGACCCGTCTACCTGTCTCTAGGACCCCGTCTACCTGTCTCTAGACCCCGTCTGCCTGTCTCTAGACCCCGTCTACCTGTCTCTAGGACCCCGTCTACCTGTCTAGACCCCGTCTACCTGTCTCTGGGACCCGTCTACCTGTCTCTAGACCCGTCTATCTGTCTCGGACCCATCTACCTGTCTCTAGACCAATCTACCTGTCTCTAGGACCCGTCTACCTGTCTCTAGGACCCGTCTACCTGTCTCTAGGACCCCGTCTACCTGTCTCTAGACCCCGTCTGTCTCTAGGACCCGTCTACCTGTCTCTAGGACCCGTCTACCTGTCTCTGGACCCCGTCTACCTGTCTCTAGACCCCGTCTACCTGTCTCTAGGACCCGTCTGCCTGTCTAGACCCCACCTACCTGTCTCTAGACCCCATCTACCTGTCTCTAGACCCCGTCTACCAGTCTCTAGGACCCCGTCTACCTGTCTCTAGGACCCCGTCTACCTGTCTCTGGGACCCCGTCACCTGTCTCTGGGACCCCGTCTACCTGTCTCTGGGACCCCGTCTGCCTGTCTCTAGGACCCCGTCTCTGCCTGTCTCTAGACCCCGTCTGCCTGTCTCTGGGACCCCGTCTACCTGTCTCTAAGACCCCGTCTGTCTCTGGGCCCCGTCTACCTGTCTCTAGACCCGTCTGTCTCTAGACCCCGTCCTGTCTCTGGGACCCCGTCTGCCTGTCTCTAGGACCCGTCTACCTGTCTCTGGGACCCCGTCTACCTGTCTCTAGGACCCCGTCTGCCTGTCTCTAGACCCCGTCTGCCTGTCTCTAGGACGATCTACCTGTCTCTAGGACCCGTCTACCTGTCTCTAGGACCCGATCTGCCTGTCTCTGGACCCGTCTACCTGTCTCTAGGACCCCGTCTACCTGTCTCTGGACCCCGTCTACCTGTCTCTGGGACCCCGTCTACCTGTCTCTGGCCCGTCCTATGTCTCTGGACCCCGTCTGCCTGTCTCTAGACCCCGTCTACCTGTCTCTGGGACCCGTCTACCTGTCTAGGACCCCGTCTACCTGTCTCTAGACCCCGTCTACCTGTCTCTAGACCCCGTCTACCTGTCTCTGGGCCCCGTCTGCCTGTCTCTAGGACCCCGTCTGTCTCTAGACCCCATCTACCTGTCTCTAGACCCCGTCTGCCTGTCTCTGGACCCCGTCTACCTGTCTCTGAGCCCGTCTACCTGTCTCTAGGACCCCGTCTACCTGTCTCTGGACCCCGTCTGCCTGTCTCTGGGACCCCGTCTACCTGTCTCTAGACCCCGTCTATCTGTCTCTAGACCCCACCTGTCTCTAGGACCCCGTCTACCTGTCTCTAGACCCGTCTACCTGTCTCTAGGACCCCGTCTGCCTGTCTCTGGACCCCGTCTACCTGTCTGTCTCAGACCCCGTCTACCTGTCTCTGGGACCCGTCTGCCTGTCTCTGGGACCCCGTCTACCTGTCTCAGACCCGTCTACCTGTCTCTGGGACCCGTCTACCTGTCTCTAGGACCCGATCTGCCTGTCTCTGGACCCCTCTACCTGTCTCTAGACCCCGTCTACCTGTCTCTAGGGCCCCGTCACCTGTCTCTGGACCGTCTCTGCCTGTCTCTGGACCCCGTCTACCTGTCTCTAGGACCCGTCTACCTGTCTCAGACCCCATCTACCTGTCTCTGGGCCCGTCTGTCTCTGGACCGGCTCTACCTGTCTCTAGACCCCGTCTACCTGTCTCTAGACCCCGTCAGTCTGTCTCTGGACCCATCTACCTGTCTCTGACCAATCTACCTGTCTCTAGACCCCACCTGTCTCTAGACCTGGAAATTAGTGCCAAGTCAGTTGTCACGACTTTCTACATCATAATAATATAGTTTATTTGAAATTTCAATCACGATTTAGAAAACACCACGGACATGACAGGTTAGGACTCCTCTCTGCTGTCTGGTCTGTTAGACCTTGGTGCTGATAGGACTCCTCTGTACTGGTCTGGTAGACCCCGTCTATCTGTCTCTAGACCCCGTCTCTGTCTCTGGTCACCTTGGTCTAGTGCTGAGGACTCCTCTCTGTACTGGTCTGGTTGACCTTATCCAATGGTCTCTGATAGAGGCCGTGCCACACTCCTCTCTGTACTGGTCTGTTAGACCTTAGTGCTGATGGAGGACTCCTCTCTGTGCTGGTCTTGTTAGACCTTGGTGCTGATGGGACTCATCTCTCCTTGCTGGTCTTGTTAGACCTTGGTCCTGATAGAGGACTTTCTACATCTCTGTACTAGTCTTGTTAGACCTTGGTCTGATAGGACTCCTCTCTGTACTGGTCTTGTTGGACCTTGGTCCTGATAGGGGACTCCTCTCTGTACTGGTCTGGTTAGACCTTGGTCTGATAGAGGACTCCTCTCTGTACTGGTCTGGATTAGACCTTGGTGCTGATAGAGACTCCTCTCTGTACTGGTCTTGTTGGACCTTGGTCCTGATAGAGGACTCATCTCTGTACTGGTCTTGTTAGACCTTGGTCCTGATGAGACTCCTCTCTGTCCTGGTCTTGTTAGACCTTAGTCCTGATAGTGGACTCCTCTCTGTACTGGTCTAGTTAGACCTTAGTCCTGATAGTGGACTCCTCTCTGTACTGGTCTAGTTAGACCTTAGTCCTGATAGAGGACTCCTCTCTGTACTGGTCTGGTTGGACCTTGGTCTGATAAGGCTCCTCTCTGTACTGGTCTAGTTAGACCTTATGATCAGGCTGCTCTATAAGTCTCTTAGGTCAACTCCTTATTATCAGGCTGCTCTATAAGTCTCTTAGGTCAACACTCTTGGTCAACTCCTCAGGCTGTCCCTATAGGTCTCTTGAAACTTCAACTCATGATGTTGTCAGGCTGCTCTATAGGTCTAGTCAAACCTTATTCAGGCTCCTCTCTGTAAGTCTCTTGTTCAACTCCTTGTTATCAGGCTGCTCTATAAGTCTCTTGGGTCAACTCCTTGTTATCAGTCTGCTCTATAAGGTCTCTCTCTGTCAACTGGTATTGTCAGACTGCTCTATAAGTCTCTTAGGTCAACTCCTTATTATCAGGCTGCTCTATAAGTCTCTTAGGTCAACTCCTTGTTATCAGGCTGCTCTATAAGGTCAAGTCCTTATTTGTTATCAGGCTGCTCTATAAGTCTCTTAGGTCAACTCCTTATTATCAGGCTGCTCTATAAGTCTCTTAGGTCAACTCCTTATTATCAGGCTGCTCTATAAGTCTCTAAGTCAACTCCTTATTATCAGGCTGCTCTATAAGTCTCTTAAGTCAACTCCTTATTATCAGGCTGCTCTATAAGTCTCTTAAGTCAACTCCTTGTTATCAGGCTGCTCTATAAGTCTCTTAGGTCAACTCCTTGTTATCAGGCTGCTCTATAAGTCTCTTGGGTCAACTCCTTATTATCAGGATGCTCTATAAGTCTCTTAGGTCAACTCCTTATGATCAGGCTGCTCTATAAGTCTCTTAAGTCAACTCCTTATTATCAGGCTGCTCTATAAGTCTCTTAGGTCAACTCCTTATTATCAGGCTGCTCTATAAGTCTCTTAGGTCAACTCCTTATTATCAGGCTGCTCTATAAGTCAACTCCTTATTATCAGGCTGCTCTATAAGTCTCTTAGGTCAACTCCTTATTATCAGGCTGCTCTATAAGTCTCTTAGTCAACTCCTTATCATCAGGCTGCTCTATAAGTCTCTTATGTCAACTCCTTATTATCAGGCTGCTCTATAAGTCTCTTAGGTCAACTCATTATTATCATCAGGCTCTATAAGTCTCTTAGGTCAACTCCTTATTATCAGGCTGCTCTATAAGTCTCTTAGGTCAACTCCTTATTATCAGGCTGCTCTATAAGTCTCTTAGGTCAACTCCTTATTATCAGGCTGCTCTATAAGTCTCTTCGGTCAACTCCTTATTATCAGGCTGCTCTATAAGTCTCTTCGGTCAACTCCTTATTATCAGGCTGCTCTATAAGTCTCTTAGGTCAACTCCTTATTATCAGGCTGCTCTATAAGTCTTAAGTCAACTCCTTATTATCAGGCTGCTCTATAAGTCTCTTAAGTCAACTCCTTATTATCAGGCTGCTCTATAAGTCTCTTAGGTCAACTCCTTGTTATCAGGCTGCTCTATAAGTCTCTTAAGTCAACTCCTTATTATCAGGCTGCTCTATAAGTCTCTTAGGTCAACTCCTTATTATCAGGCTGCTCTATAAGTCTCTTAAGTCAACTCCTTATTATCAGGCTGCTCTATAAGTCTCTTAGGTCAACTCCTTATTATCAGGCTGCTCTATAAGTCTCTTGGGTCAACTCCTTATTATCAGGCTGCTCTATAAGTCTCTCTAGTCAACTCCTTATTATCAGGCTGCTCTATAAGTCTCTTAGGTCAACTCCTTATTATCAGGCTGCTCTATAAGTCTCTATAGTCAACTCCTTATTATCAGGCTGCTCTAATAAGTCTCTTGGGTCAACTCCTTATTATCAGGCTGCTCTATAAGTCTCTTAGGTCAACTCCTTATTATCAGGCTGCTCTATAAGTCTCTTAAGTCAACTCCTTATTATCAGGCTGCTCTATAAGTCTCTTAGGTCAACTCCTTATTATCAGGCTGCTCTATAAGTCTCTTAGGTCAACTCCTTATTATCAGGCTGCTCTATAAGTCTCTTAAGTCAACTCCTTATTATCAGGCTGCTCTATAAGTCTCTTAGGTCAACTCCTTGTTATCAGGCTGCTCTATAAGTCTCTTAGGTCAACTCCTTATTATCAGGCTGCTCTATAAGTCTCTTAGGTCAACTCCTTATTATCAGGCTGCTCTATAAGTCTCTTAGGTCAACTCCTTATTATCAGGCTGCTCTATAAGTCTCTTAGGTCAACTCCTTATTATCAGGCTGCTCTATAAGTCTCTTAAGTCAACTCCTTATTATCAGGCTGCTCTATAAGTCTCTTGGTCAACTCCTTATTATCAGGCTGCTCTATAAGTCTCTTAGGTCAACTCCTTATTATCAGGCTGCTCTATAAGTCTCTTAAGTCAACTCCTTATTATCAGGCTGCTCTATAAGTCTCTTAGTCAACTCCTTATTATCAGGCTGCTCTATAAGTCTCTTAGGTCAACTCCTTATTATCAGGCTGCTCTATAAGTCTCTTAGTCAACTCCTTATTATCAGGCTGCTCTATAAGTCTCTTAAGTCAACTCCTTATTATCAGGCTGCTCTATAAGTCTCTTAGGTCAACTCCTTATTATCAGGCTGCTCTATAAGTCTCTTAAGTCAACTCCTTGTTATCAGGCTGCTCTATAAGTCTCTTAAGTCAACTCCTTATTATCAGGCTGCTCTATAAGTCTCTTAGGTCAACTCCTTATTATCAGGCTGCTCTATAAGTCTCTTAAGTCAACTCCTTATTATCAGGCTGCTCTATAAGTCTCTTAAGTCAACTCCTTATTATCAGGCTGCTCTATAAGTCTCTTAGGTCAACTCCTTATTATCAGGCTGCTCTATAAGTCTCTTAGGTCAACTCCTTATTATCAGGCTGCTCTATAAGTCTCTTAGGTCAACTCCTTATTATCAGGCTGCTCTAATAAGTCTCTTGGGTCAACTCCTTATTATCAGGCTGCTCTATAAGTCTCTTAGGTCAACTCCTTATTATCAGGCTGCTCTAATAAGTCTCTTAGGTCAACTCCTTATTATCAGGCTGCTCTATAAGTCTCTTGGGTCAACTCCTTATTATCAGGCTGCTCTATAAGTCTCTTAAGTATACTCCTTATTATCAGGCTGCTCTATAAGTCTCTTAGGTCAACTCCTTATTATCAGGCTGCTCTATAAGTCTCGATAGTCAACTCCTTATTATCAGGCTGCTCTATAAGTCTCTTAAGTCAACTCCTTGTGATCAGGCTGCTCTATAAGTCTCTCTAGTCAACTCCTTATTATCAGGCTGCTCTATAAGTCTCTTAGTTCAACTCCTTATGATCAGGCTGCTCTATAAGTCTCTATAGTCAACTCCTTTTTAACAGGCTGCTCTATAAGTCTCTTAGGTCAACTCCTTATTATCAGGCTGCTCTATAAGTCTCTTAAGTCAACTCCTTATTATCAGGCTGCTCTATAAGTCTCTTAGGTCAACTCCTTATTATCAGGCTGCTCTATAAGTCTCTTAGGTCAACTCCTTATTATCAGGCTGCTCTATAAGTCTCTTAGGTCAACTCCTTATTATCAGGCTGCTCTATAAGTCTCTTAACTCCTTATTATCAGGCTGCTCTATAAGTCTCTTAGGTCAACTCCTTATTATCAGGCTGCTCTATAAGTCTCTTAGTCAACTCCTTATGATCAGGCTGCTCTATAAGTCTCTCTAGTCAACTCCTTATTATCAGGCTGCTCTATGAGTCTCTTAGGTCAACTCCTTATTATCAGGCTGCTCTATAAGTCTCTTGGTCAACTCCTTATTATCAGGCTGCTCTATAAGTCTCTTAGGTCAACTCCTTATTATCAGGCTGCTCTATAAGTCTCTTAAGTCAACTCCTTATTATCAGGCTGCTCTATAAGTCTCTTAAGTCAACTCCTTATTATCAGGCTGCTCTATAAGTCTCTTAGGTCAACTCCTTATTATCAGGCTGCTCTATAAGTCTCTTAGTCAACTCCTTATTATCAGGCTGCTCTATAAGTCTCTTAAGTCAACTCCTTATTATCATGCTGCTCTATAAGTCTTAAGTCAACTCCTTATCAGGCTGCTCTATAAGTCTCTTCGGTCAACTCCTTATTATCAGGCTGCTCTATAAGTCTCTTAGGTCAACTCCTTATTATCAGGCTGCTCTATAAGTCTCTTAGGTCAACTCCTTATTATCAGGCTGCTCTATAAGTCTCTTAAGTCAACTCCTTGTTATCAGGCTGCTCTATAAGTCTCTTAGGTCAACTCCTTATTATCAGGCTGCTCTATAAGTCTCTTCGGTCAACTCCTTATTATCAGGCTGCTCTATAAGTCTCTTAGGTCAACTCCTTATTATCAGGCTGCTCTATAAGTCTCTTAAGTCAACTCCTTATTATCAGGCTGCTCTATAAGTCTCTTAGGTCAACTCCTTGTTATCAGGCTGCTCTATAAGTCTCTTAGGTCAACTCCTTATTATCAGGCTGCTCTATAAGTCTCTAAGTCAACTCCTTATTATCAGGCTGCTCTATAAGTCTCTTAAGTCAACTCCTTCTTATCAGGCTGCTCTATCAGTCTCTTGGGTCAACTCCTTATTATCAGGCTGCTCTATACGTCTCTTAGGTCAACTCCTTGTTATCAGGCTGCTCTATAAGTCTCTTAGGTCAACTCCTTATTATCAGGCTGCTCTATAAGTCTCTTAGGTCAACTCCTTATTATCAGGCTGCTCTATAAGTCTCTTAGGTCAACTCCTTATTATCAGGCTGCTCTATAAGTCTCTTAGGTCAACTCCTTATTATCAGGCTGCTCTATAAGTCTCTTAGGTCAACTCCTTATTATCAGGCTGCTCTATAAGTCTCTTAGGTCAACTCCTTGTTATCAGGCTGCTCTATAAGTCTCTTAAGTCAATTCCTTATTATCAGGCTGCTCTATAAGTCTCTTAGGTCAACTCCTTGTTATCAGGCTGCTCTATAAGTCTCTTAGGTCAACTCCTTATTATCAGGCTGCTCTATAAGTCTCTTAAGTCAACTCCTTATTATCAGGCTGCTCTATAAGTCTCTTAGGTCAACTCCTTATTATCAGGCTGCTCTATAAGTCTCTAAGTCAACTCCTTATTATCAGGCTGCTCTATAAGTCTCTTAGGTCAACTCCTTATTATCAGGCTGCTCTATAAGTCTCTAAGTCAACTCCTTATTATCAGGCTGCTCTATAAGTCTCTTAGGTCAACTCCTTATTATCAGGCTGCTCTATAAGTCTCTCTAGTCAACTCCTTATTATCAGGCTGCTCTATAAGTCTCTTAGGTCAACTCCTTATTATCAGGCTGCTCTATAAGTCTCTTAGTCAACTCCTTCTTATCAGGCTGCTCTATAAGTCTCTTAGGTCAACTCCTTATTATCAGGCTGCTCTATAAGTCTCTTAGGTCAACTCCTTATTATCAGGCTGCTCTATAAGTCTCTTAAGTCAACTCCTTATTATCAGGCTGCTCTATAAGTCTCTTGGGTCAACTCCTTATTATCAGGCTGCTCTATAAGTCTCTTAAGTCAACTCCTTGTTATCAGGCTGCTCTATAAGTCTCTTAGGTCAACTCCTTGTTATCAGGCTGCTCTATAAGTCTCTTGTCAACTCCTTATTATCAGGCTGCTCTATAAGTCTCTTAGGTCAACTCCTTATTATCAGGCTGCTCTATAAGTCTCTTAGTCAACTCCTTATTATCAGGCTGCTCTATAAGTCTCTTAGGTCAACTCCTTATTATCAGGCTGCTCTATAAGTCTCTTAGGTCAACTCCTTGTTATCAGGCTGCTCTATAAGTCTCTTCGGTCAACTCCTTATTATCAGGCTGCTCTATAAGTCTCTTCGGTCAACTCCTTATTATCAGGCTGCTCTATAAGTCTCTTAAGTCAACTCCTTATTATCAGGCTGCTCTATAAGTCTCTTTAGTCAACTCCTTATTATCAGGCTGCTCTATAAGTCTTAAGTCAACTCCTTATTATCAGGCTGCTCTATAAGTCTCTTAGGTCAACTCCTTATTATCAGGCTGCTCTATAAGTCTCTTAAGTCAACTCCTTGTTATCAGGCTGCTCTATAAGTCTCTTAGGTCAACTCCTTGTTATCAGGCTGCTCTATAAGTCTCTTAAGTCAACTCCTTATTATCAGGCTGCTCTATAAGTCTCTTAGGTCAACTCCTTGTTATCAGGCTGCTCTATAAGTCTCTTAAGTCAACTCCTTATTATCAGGCTGCTCTATAAGTCTCTTAGGTCAACTCCTTATTATCAGGCTGCTCTATAAGTCTCTTCGGTCAACTCCTTATTATCAGGCTGCTCTATAAGTCTCTTAAGTCAACTCCTTATTATCAGGCTGCTCTATAAGTCTCTTAGGTCAACTCCTTATTATCAGGCTGCTCTATAAGTCTCTTAGGTCAACTCCTTATTATCAGGCTGCTCTATAAGTCTCTTGGGTCAACTCCTTATTATCAGGCTGCTCTATAAGTCTCTTTAGTCAACTCCTTATTATCAGGCTGCTCTATAAGTCTCTTAGGTCAACTCCTTATTATCAGGCTGCTCTATAAGTCTCTAAGTCAACTCCTTATTATCAGGCTGCTCTAATAAGTCTCTTGGGTCAACTCCTTATTATCAGGCTGCTCTATAAGTCTCTTAGGTCAACTCCTTATTATCAGGCTGCTCTATAAGTCTCTTAGGTCAACTCCTTATTATCAGGCTGCTCTATAAGTCTCTTAGGTCAACTCCTTATTATCAGGCTGCTCTATAAGTCTCTTAGGTCAACTCCTTATTATCAGGCTGCTTTTATAAGTCTCTTAGGTCAACTCCTTGTTATCAGGCTGCTCTATAAGTATCTTAAGTCAACTCCTTATGAGCCGGCTGCTCTATAAGTCTCCTCAGTCATCTCCTTTTTATCAGGCTGCTCTATAAGTATCTCTTCAACTCCTTATTATCAGGCTGCTCCATAAGTCTCTTAGGTCAACTCCTTATTATCAGGCTGCTCCATAAGTCTCTTAGGTCAACTCCTTATCAGGCTGCTCTATAAGTCTCTTAAGTCAACTCCTTATTATCAGGCTGCTCTATAAGTCTCTTAGGTCAACTCATTTCCAGTCAGGCTGCTCTATAAGTCTCTTAGGTCAACTCGCTCAAGTTGTGAGCTGTTGGAGTCAGTGTTTGGTGGAAGTCCGAGTCCCAGCTAGAGAGGCGCCAATGAAAAACAGAGCCACCTCTACAATGGCGTTACAGTTAACCCTAACCCTTAATTTTTTAAATTTTATATACTTTTATTAATCCACAAGGGGAAATTAGTTCTCTGCATTTAACCCATCCTTAGTTATTGAGAGACAGTGGGCTGCAGTGAAAGGCGCCGGGAAAGCAACTGGGGGTTCAGTGCCTTGCTCAGGAACACCGACTTTACAGCTAATGGGGAGGCGAGGATCGAACCCACAACCTTCTTGCGGTTGCAGAACCCTCTCACCCCACTGACTACAGCCGCCCTAAATAACACGTAATGACTGCTGTGTGTGTTACTTCTCGGTCCCAGGTCATGTTCCAGGTTTCCAGAGATGCTGTGAGATGAAGCTCCTCCCCCAAAATCTGAATTTTAAAAACAGATTAACATCACATTTTATCACATCTCAAACGACACACAATATGAACATGTGTGTGTGTGTACCTGTGGGCTGTCCGTGTGTGTGTCTTGCTCCTCTGTTGCGGGAGATACTGTGGACAGTGGGCGGGGCTTATCTTTTACTGGGTCATCTTGAGAAGACATCACCTCTACACACACACACACACACACACACACACACACACACACACACACGACACACTCTCCACACACACACACACACACACACACACACACACACACACACACACACACACACACACACACACACACACACACACACACACACACACACACCTGCACACACACACACACACACACACACACACACACAGTTGGGGGTTCTGGCTGGTCTGCACAGGCCGACGTTGAAGTCAGCTGAAATGTGAAAGGGAAGAAGGCAGAGAAGGACAGGAGTTGAGTAAGGACAGGAGTGGAGAGAGAACAGGAAGCAGTGATGAGACAGGAGTGGATTGAGGAGGACAGGAGGTGGTCAAGGACAGGAAGTGGGTGAGAGGGACAACTGCGAGATAGTCTTAACACTGATCAGAGGCCTCCGTAGAGCCAGGCAGCCGATGACTCATCAGAGACCAGAAGAAGAACAAGCCCAGGTTTCTCTTCCAGCTCCTAGGACCCGTCTACCTGTCCCTAGACCCCGTCTACCTGTCTCACAGAGACCCCGTCTACCTGTCTCTAGACTGTCTACCTGTCTCTAGACCCCGTCTACCTGTCTCTAGGGCCCCGTCTACCTGTCTCTAGGCCCGATCTACCTGTCTCTAGAGACCCCGTCATACCTGTCTGGGCTTGAATACCCCGTCTACCTGTTTCCTGGACCCATCTACCTGTCTCTAGGATTCCCGTCTACCTGTCTCTGAGCCCCGTCTACCTGTCTCTAGGACCCCATCTGCCTGTCTCTGGGACCCCGTCTGCCACCCTGTCTCTAGGACCCCGTTTACCTGTCTCTAGACCCCGATCTACCTGTCTCTAGACCCCGTCCTGTCTCTGGACCCCGTCTACCTGTCTCTAGGACCCCGTCCTGCCTGTCTCTGGACCCAGTCTACCTGTCTCTAGGACCCCGATCTACCTGTCTCTAGACCCCCCGTCTACCTGTCTCTGGGACCCGTCTGCCTGTCTGGACGTCTACCTGTCTCTGGGACCCCGTCTGCCTGTCTCTGAACCCATCTGCCTGTCTCTCTAGACCCCGTCTACCTGTCTCTGGTTGAAATCTACCTGTCTCTAGACCCCGTCTACCTGTCTCTAGACCCCGTCTACCTGTCTCTGGACCCCGTCTACCTGTCTCTGAACCCGTCTGCCTGTCTCCTGAACCCCGTCTGCCTGTCTCTAGAGCCCCGTCTCTACCTGTCTCTAGGACCCGTCTACCTGTCTCTAGACCCCGTCTACCTGTCTCCTAGAACCCGTCCTACCTGTCTCTGAATTGCGTCTGCCTGTCTCTAGGCCCCGTCTGCCTGTCTCTAGACCCGTCTACCTGTCTCTGGAACCCCGTCTACCTGTCTCTTGGAACCCCGTCTACCTGTCTCTGGGACCCCGTCTGCACCTGTCCTCTAGACCAGTCTACCTGTCATAGACCCCCGATCTACCTGTCTCT
This sequence comes from Pseudoliparis swirei, assembly GCF_029220125.1. Taxonomy (NCBI): domain Eukaryota; kingdom Metazoa; phylum Chordata; class Actinopteri; order Perciformes; family Liparidae; genus Pseudoliparis; species Pseudoliparis swirei. The sequence goes on along the minus strand of NC_079399.1, from coordinate 300,891 downwards.
AGACCCGTCTACCTGTCTCTGGGGCCCGTCTACCTGTCTCTGCAGTGACCCCGTCTACCTGTCTCTGGGCCCCGTCACCTGTCTCTAGAACCCCGTCTACCTGTCTCTGGGCCCGTCTACCTGTCTCTGGGACCCCGTCTACCTGTCTCTATGACCCACGTCTACCTGTCTCCCAGACCCCGATCTGCCTGTCTCTATGGACCCCGATCTACCTGTCTCCTGACCCCGTCTACCTGTCTCTAGATTTAGTCTACCTGTCTCCCGAGACCCCGTCTACCTGTCTCTGGGACCCCGTCTACATCTAGGACACGTCTGTCTCTAGGACCCCGTCTACCTGTCATCACCTGGGCCGTCTACCTGTCTCTGAGTTACCGTCTGCCTGTCTCTAGACCCCGTCTACCTGTCTCTAGGACCCCGTCTACCTGTCTCTAGGGACCCCGATCTACCTGTCTCTGGGACCCCGTCTGCCTGTCTCTAGACCCCGTCTACCTGTCTCTAGGCCCCGTCTACCTGTCTCTAGGACCCCGTCTACCTGTCTCTAGGACCCCGTCTATCTGTCTCTAGACCCCCGTCTACCTGTCTCTAGGACCCCGTCTACCTGTCTCTAGGTCCCATCTACCTGTCTCTGAACCCCGTCATCTGTCTCTAGACCCCGTCTACCTGTCTCTAGGACCCCGTCCTACCTGTCTCTAGAGACCCCGTCTACCTGTCTCCTAGGAACCCCGTCTACCTGTCTCAGGACCCACGTCTACCTGTCTCTAGGACCCCGTCTACCTCATCTCCTGAGACCCCCCGTCTACCTGTCTCTGGGACCCGTCTACCTGTCTCAGGACCCCGATCTACCTGTCTCGGACCCAGTCTGCTGTCTCTGGGGACCCCGATCCTGCCTGTCTCTAGACCCCGTCTACTCTCTGGGGACCCGTCTACCTGTCTCTAGACCCCGTCTACCTGTCTCTAGACCTCGTCTACCTGTCTCTATGACCCCGTCTACCTGTCTCTATGACCCCGTCTACCTGTCTCTAGGACCCGTCTACCTGTCTCCTAGACCCCGTCTACCTGTCTCTAGACCCCGTCTACCTGTCTCTAGGACCCCGTCTACCTGTCTCTATGACCCCGTCTACCTGTCTCTGGGCCGTCTGCCACCTGTCTCTGAGACCCCGTCTGCCACCTGTCTCTAATTGTCACCTGTCTCGGGGCCGTCTACCTGTCATCTAGGACCCCGTCTACCTGTCTCTAGGACCCCATCCTACTACCCTGTCTCTAGAGACCCCGTCTACCTGTCTCTGGACCCCGTCTACCTGTCTCTAGACCCCGTCTGCCTGTCTCTGGACCCCGTCTACCTGTCTCTGCCAGGCCCCGATCTACCTGTCTCTAGGACCCCGTCCTGCCTGTCTCTAGGACCCCGATCTACCTGTCTCTGGGACCCCGTCTACCTGTCTCAGACCCATCTACCTGTCTCTAGGGGCCCCGTCTACCTGCCATCTCTAGACCCCGTCCTGCCTGTCTCTGAGACCCTGTCTGCCTGTCTAGGACCCCGTCTACCTGTCTCTAGACCTTGTCTACCTGTCTCTAGACCCGTCTGCCTGTCTGGGCCTCCATCTACTGGTTGTCTGTCTCTGAGACCCCGTCTGCCTGTCTCTGGAACCCCGTCCTGCACGCTCTGAACCCGTCTACACTGTCTCTAGACCCGTCTACCTGTCTCTAGACCCCGTCCTCTGACCCGTACCTGTCTCAGGACCCCGTCTACCTGTCTCGGACCCCGTAGACCCCGTCTACCTGTCTCTAGGTTACATCTACCACTGTCTCTGGAGCCCCGTCTACACTGTCTCTGGACCGTCTACATGTCTCTGGAGCCCCGATCTACCTGTCTCTGGGACCCCGATCTACCTGTCTCTAGACCCCGTCACACCTGTCTCTAGGACCCCGTCTACCTGTCTCTGCAACCCCCGTCTACACCTGTGTCTCTGTTCCCCGTCACCAATCTCAGACCCCGTCTACCTGTCTCTGGGGCCCCGTCTACCTGTCTAGACCCGTCTGCATCTCTGAACCCCGTCTACTGTCTGGACGTCTGTCTCTAGGACCCGTCTACCTGTCTCCTGAGACCCCGTCTACAACCTCTAGGACCCCGTCTACCTGTGTCTCCTAGACCCGTCTACCTGTCTCTAGATTTCATCTACCTGTCTCTATGACCCCACGATCCTACCTGTCTCTATGACATCTGCCTGTCTCTCTGGAACCCCGTCTTACCTGTCTGGACGTCTGCCTGTCTAGACCCGATCTGTCTCTGGGTTGATCTACCTGTCTCTAGAGACCCCGTCTACCTGTCTCTAGACCCCGTCTACCTGTCTCTAGGACCCCGTCCCCACCTGTCTCTAGGACCCGTCCTACCTGTCTCCTAGGACCCCGTCTGCCTGTCTCTGAGACCCCGTTGATCTACCTGTCTCTGGGACCCCGTCTGCCTGTCTCATTTGTCTACCTGTCTCTAGACCCCGTCTACCTGTCTCTAGACCCCATCTACCTGTCTCTAGACCCCGTCTTCTTGTCTCTAGGCCCCGTACACCTCAGACCTCGTCTACCTGTCTCTAGGACCCCTCTTACCTGTCTCCTGGGACCCCGTCTACCTGTCTCTAGACCCGTCTACCTGTCTAGGACCCCGTCTTCACCTGTCTCTGGGACCCGATCTACCTGTCTCTAGGAACCCCCGATCTACCTGTCTCTAGGACCCAGTCTACCTGTCTCTAGGACCCCGTCCTACCTGTCTCTAGACCCCGTCTGCCACCTGTCTCTCTAGGACCCCGTCTACCCCATCTCTAGGACCCCGTCTACCTGTCTCTAGGACCCCGATCTACCTGTCTCTAGGACCCCGTCCTGCCTGTCTCTAGACCCCGTCTACCCTGTCTCTGGACCCCGTCTTTTCCTGTCTCTGAACCCGTCTACCACCAATCTCTAGACCCTCTCGTCTACACTGTCTCTATGACCCCGTCTACCTGTCTCTATGACCCCGTCTACCCCTGTCTCTGGACCCCGTCTACCACCGTCTGATGCTGTCTCTAGACCCCGTCTACCTGTCTCTAGGGACCCGTCTACTGTCTCTGGGACCCCGTCTACCTGTCTCTAGACCCCGTCTTTTCTGTCTCCTCGTTGATCCATACCTCTCTGGAGCCCAGTCTACCTGTCTCTATGGACCCACGTACCTGTCTCTGGGACCCCGTCTGCCTCTCTCTAGGGGCCCATCTACCTGTCTCTGGACCGATCTGCCTGTCTCTAGGACCCCACGTCTACCTGTCTCTGGACCCCGTCTACCTGTCTCTAGGCCCGTCTAGTCTCTAGACCTGTCTCTGTCTCTGGGACCCCGTCTGTCTCTAGACCCCGTCTGCACCTGTCTCTATGACCCCGTCTTGTCTCGGGACCCCGTCTACCTGTCTCTGGACCCCGTCTACCTGTCTCTGGGACCCCGATCTACTGTCTCTAGAACCCCGTCTACCTGTCTCTAGACCCCGTCTACCTGTCTAGGACCCCGTCTACCTGTCTAGACCCCGTCTACCTGTCTCTGAACCCCCGTCTACCTGTCTCTAGGACCCCATCTACCTGTCTCCTGGAGCCCGTCTACCTGTCTCTATGTTGTCTACCTGTCTCTAGACCCGTCTACTGTCTCTAGGACCCCCATCTGCCTGTCTCTGAAGCATCTACCTGTCTCCTAGGACCCCGTCTGCCTGTCTCTAGCCCGTCTACCTGTCTCTAACCCGTCTACCTGTCTCTAGACCACAATATAAGGACCCCGTCTACCTGTCTCTAGGACGATCTACCTGTCTCTAGGACCCCGTCTACCCACATCTCTGGGCCAAATCTACCTGTCTCTAGACCCCGTCTACCTGTCTCCCCAGGACCCCGTCTACCTGTCCTCTAGGACCCCCATCTACCTGTCTCTGGGACCCGTCTACCTGTCTCTGGACCCGTCTACCTGTCTCTAGACTGTCCTGTCTCTGGACCCCGTCTGCCTGTCTCTGGACCCCATCTGCCTGTCTCTGAGCCCGTCTACCTGTCTCTAGGGACCCCGTCTACTGTCTCTGGGACCCGTCACTGTCTCTGGGACCCCGTCTACCTGTCTTAATTGTCCTCTGTCTCTGAGACCCCGTCTACCTGTCTCTAGGACCCGTCTACCTGTCTCACAAGACCCCCGTCTACCTGTCTCTAGGACCCCGTCTACCTGTCTCTGGGACCCGTCTACCTCTCTGAACCCCGTCTGCACAATAGGACCCGTCCTGTCTGAGCCCCCTCTACCTGTCTCTGGGACCCCGTTACCTGTCTCTGGGCCCGTCTACCTGTCTCTGACCTCGTCACCTGTCTCCTGACCCCGTCTACCTGTCTCTATGACCCTGTCTGCCTGTCTCCTGGGCCCGTCTACCTGTCTCTAGACCCCGTCTACCTGTCTCTAGACCCCGTCTACCTGTCTCTGGACCCGTCACCTGTCTCTAGGACCCCGTCTACTGTCTCTGGTCCCGTCTACCTGTCTCTAGGACCCCATCTGCCTGTCTCTGAACCCCGTCTGCCTGTCTAGGACCCCGTCTGCCTGTCTCTGGGACCCCATTCTGCCTGTCTGGACCCCATCTGCCTGTCTCTAGACCCCGTCTGCCTGTCTCCCAGGCCGCAAATACCCTGTCTGTTGATCTGCTGTCTCTGTATTTGTCTGCCTGTGCTCTCGTCCCGTCTGCCTGTCTCTAACCCGTCTGCCTGGGGACCCGTCTACCTGTCTCTGAGCCCGTCTACCTGTCTCTGAGACCCCGTCTACCTGTCTCTAGACCCCGTCTACCTGTCTCTCCTGGGCCCGTCTACCTGTCTCTGAGACCCCGTCTACCTGTCTCTAGGCTTGTCTGTCTGAGCCCGTCCACCTGTCTCTGAGCCCGTCTACCTGTCTCTGAACCTCGTCTACCTGTCTAGACCCGTCACCTCTCTGGACCCCGTCTACCTGTCTAGGACCCCACGTCTACCTGTGTCTCTAGACCCCGTCACCTGTCTCTGGGCAATCTACCTGTCTCTAGACCTAGTCTACCACCTGTCTCTGACCCTGTCACCTGTCTCCTAGGACCCCGTCTACCTGTCTCTGGGACCCCGTCTGCCTGTCTCTAGACCCCGATCTACCCTGTCTCTCTAGGACAGTCTGTCTCTAGACCCATCTACTGTCTCTCTGGGGCCCAGTCACCTGTCCCCGTCTGCCTGTCTCTAGACCCCGTCTGCCTGTCTCTAGGCCCCGATCTGCCTGTCTCTGGGACCCCGTCTGCCTGTCTCTAGACCCGTCTGCCTGTCTAGACCCGTCTGCCTGTCTCTAGACCTCATCTGCCTGTCTCAGAACCCCGTCTACCTGTCTGTATTCCCGTCTACCTGTCTCTGGCCGTCTGCATCTCTGAGCCCGTCTACCTGTCTCTAAGACCCGACTACCTGTCTCTGGGCCGTCTGCCACCTGTCTCTGGACCCGTCTGCCTTGACCCCGTCTACCCTTCTGGGCAATCTGCCTGTCTCTAGGACCCGTGCCTGTCTGGGACGTCTACCTGTCTCTGAGACCCCGTCTACCTGTCTCTGGGGACCCGTCTACCTGTCTCTAGACCCATCTACCTCTATAGGACCCCGTCTCTGTCTCTGGACGTCTACCTGTCTCTCGTTTATCCTCTCTGGGCCCGTCTACCTGTCTGGGCTTCCCGTCTACCTGTCTAGGACCCCATCTACCTGTCTCTAGGACCCCGTCTACCTGTCTCTAGGACCCCGTCTACTGCCTGTCTCTGGGACCCCGTCTACCTCTCTGGACCCCACCCTGCCTGTCTCTAGCCCCGTCTACCTGTCTCTAGACCCGTCTACCTGTCTAGGACCCCGTCACCTGTCTCTGGGCCCCCTGCCTGTCTCTGGGCCAGATCCTGCCTGTCTCTGGACCCCGGCCTGTCTCTGGGACCCGTCTGCCTGTCTCTGGGACCCGTCCTGTCTCTGGGCCCGTCTATCTGTCTCCTGGGCCCAGTCTGCACTGTCTCTAGACCCCGTCTACCTGTCTCTGGGGCCCCGTGCACCATACTAGACCCGTCTACCTGTCTCCGTTCCCGTCTGTCTCTAGACCCCGTCTGTCTCTAAGTTACGTCCACCTGTCTCTGGAGCCCGTCTGTCTCGACCCCGTCTACCTGTCTCTAGGGGCCCGTCTACCTGTCTCTGGGACCCCGTCTACCTGTCTAGGACCCCGTCTGCATCTCTGGAGCCCATCTGCCTGTCTCCTAATTTGTCCTGTCTCCTGGGACCCCATCCTACCTCTCTGGGACCCCGTCTACCTCTGGACTTGTCTGTCTCTGGACCCCGTCTTCCTGTCTCTGGACACGTCCTGTCTCTAAGTTGAATCTACCTGTCTGGGACCCCGTCCACCTGTCTCTGGACTTGTCTACTGTCTCTGGGACCCATTCTGTCTTAGACTGATCTGCCTGTCTAGGACCCAGTCTACCATATGGGCCCGTCTACCTCCTGGGACCCCGTCTGCACCTGTCTCTGGACAGTCTACCTGTCTCTGGGACTAGTCTACCTGTCTCTGAACCCCATGCATCTGGGACCCGTCCTGTCTCTGGGCCTCTACCTGTCTATAGAACCCGTCTACCTGTCTCCCCGTCCTACCTGTCTCCTGAGACTGTCTACCTGTCTCTGAGCCACGTCCTGCTCTCAGGGCCCCGTCTACTGTCTCTACAGGTTATTTTGCTCTCCCAGACCCCGTCCTGTCTGGGCCCCACCTGTCTCTGAGCCCATCTACCTGTCTCTGGGCCCGTCTCTATGGGCCCCGTCTACCTGTCTCTGAGCCCATCTACCTGTCTCTGGGCCGTCTACTGTCTCTAGGACCCCGTCTGTCTCTGGTCTACACACCTGTCTCAGGCCCATCTACCTGTCTCTAGGACCCCGTCACCTGTCTCTAGACCCCGTCTGTCTGTCTCTGGACCCACCTACCTGTCTCTGAGCCCGTCTGCCTGTCTCCTGGGACCAAATCACTGTCTCACGGGACCCCCGTCTACCTCTCTGGGCCGTCTGTCTCTAGGACCCCGTCTGCCTGTCACCTGAACCCCATCTGTCTCAGGACGTCATCTCTAGGTTCCCGTCTACCTGTCTCTGGGACGATCTACCTGTCTGGGACCCGTCTGCCTGTCACCGGGACCATCCTGTCTCTGGGCCCCATCTGTCTCTGGTTGTCTGCCTGTCTCTAGGACCCATCTACCTGTCTCTGGACCCCGTCTACTGTCTCTGGGCCCCGTCTACCATCTCTAGGACCTCTTCCTAAGACCCAATACCTGTCTCTGAGCCCGTCTATCTGTCTCTAAGACCCCGTCTACCTGTCTCTTGGGCCCCATCCCGGCGAGGCTGCTTAAAACATTTGCCTTTAATTGGCAGCTCTCTAATAGATATTATCAATGTACTCTGCTAACGACCCACCACACTCCTTCAAGGTAATGTTATTAAACCTCTCCTGAAAAAAGCCACTCTGGAATCCAGAAGTGTTGCTTCTTTACAGACAAATCTCTAACCTCCGTTCCTCTCTAAGATCACCTGGAAGTGATAGCAAGTCAGTTGTCATTTCTACATCATAATAGTTTGTTGAGAAATTTCAATCACAGTTAGAAACACCACGAGACATGACTTGAGTTGGGACTCTCTGTACTGGTCTGGGTGGGGCCGTGCTGATGAGACTCACTCTGTGCTGAGATCTGGATTTGAACCCTTGGTGCTGATAGAGGACTCATCTGTGCTGGTCTGGTGGGCTGGGGTCTGTGGGACTCTCTGCTGGTCTGGATTGAACCTTAGTGCTGATGGGGGCTTCATCTCTGTACTGGTCTTGTTTGAACCTTAGTGCTGATAGAGACTCCTCTGCTAGTCTTGTTAGACCTTAGCCTGATGAGACTCATCTCTGCTGGTCTTGTTGGACCTTGGTACAATGGGGGCTCCTCTCTGCTACTAGTGCTTGTGAACTTGGTCTGTGGGGAGACTCCTCTCTTCACTGGTGCCCAGACCTTGGTCCTGACCTCCTGTAATACTGGTCTGTAGTTAGACCTTTGTAGTCCACAATGAGAGACCACTCTCTGTGCTGGTCTGGTGCTGGGCCTTAGTGCTGATGAGACTCCTCTCTGTACTGGTCTTGTTGCTTGGTCCTGATAGAGACTCATCTCTGTTTTAGTCTTGACCCAGACCCCCAGTCACAATGGGGACTCCTCTCTGTCCTGGTCTTGTTGAACCTTGGTCCTGATAGTGGACTCCTCTCTGTACTGGTCTGGATGGGCCCCTTGGTCCTGATGGTGGACTCCTCTCTGGCACTGGTCTGTTGGACCTTGGTCCTGTCGGGACTCACTCTGTGCTGGTCTGGTTATGACCTTATGGTCAGGCTGCTCTATAAGTCTCTATAGTCAACTCCTTATTATCAGGCTGCTCTAGAAGTCTCTTAGGTCAACTCCTTATTATCAGGCTGCTCTATACGTCTCTCAAGTCAACTCCTTATTATCAGGCTGCTCTATCAGTCTCTTAGGTCAACTCCTCCTTATCAGGCTGCTCTATAAGTCTCTATAGTCAACTCCTTATTATCAGGCTGCTCTAGAAGTCTTGGGTCAACTCCTTATTATCACTATGCTCTATAAGTCCCTGAGGTCTACTCCTTGATCAGGCTGCTCTATAAGTCTCTTAGGTCAACTCCTTATTATCAGGCTGCTCTATAAGTCTCTAGTGGGTCAACTCCTTATTATCAGGCTGCTCTATAAGTCTCTTAGGTCAACTCCTTATCAGGCTGCTCTATAAGTCTCTATAGTCAACTCCTTGTTATCAGGCTGCTCTATAAGTCTCTTAGGTCAACTCCTTGTTATCAGGCTGCTCTATAAGTCTCTATCGGTCAACTCCTTATTATCAGGCTGCTCTAATAAGTCTCTTAGGTCAACTCCTTGTTATCAGGCTGCTCTATAAGTCTCTTAGGTCAACTCCTTATTATCAGGCTGCTCCATAAGTCTCTTAGGTCAACTCCTTATTATCAGGCTGCTCTATAAGTCTCTTAGGTCAACTCCTTGTTATCAGGCTGCTCTATAAGTCTCTTAGGTCAACTCCTTGTTATCAGGCTGCTCTATAAGTCTCTCAAGTCAACTCCTTATTATCAGGCTGCTCTATAAGTCTCTTAAGTCAACTCCTTGTTATCAGGCTGCTCTATAAGTCTCTTAGGTCAACTCCTTATTATCAGGCTGCTCTATAAGTCTCTTAGGTCAACTCCTTGTTATCAGGCTGCTCTATAAGTCTCTTTGGTCAACTCCTTATTATCAGGCTGCTCTATAAGTCTCTTAAGTCAACTCCTTGTTATCAGGCTGCTCTATAAGTCTCTTAGGTCAACTCCTTGTTATCAGGCTGCTCTATAAGTCTCTATAGTCAACTCCTTTTTAACAGGCTGCTCTATAAGTCTCTTAGGTCAACTCCTTATTATCAGGCTGCTCTATAAGTCTCTTAGGTCAACTCCTTATTATCAGGCTGCTCTAATAAGTCTCTTAGGTCAACTCCTTGTTATCAGGCTGCTCTATAAGTCTCTTAGGTCAACTCCTTGTTATCAGGCTGCTCTATAAGTCTCTTAGGTCAACTCCTTATTATCAGGCTGCTCTATAAGTCTCTTAGGTCAACTCCTTATTATCAGGCTGCTCTATAAGTCTCTTAGGTCAACTCCTTATGATCAGGCTGCTCTATAAGTCTCTTAGTCAACTCCTTTTTATCAGGCTGCTCTATAAGTCTCTTAAGTCAACTCCTTGTTATCAGGCTGCTCTATAAGTCTCTTAGGTCAACTCCTTATTATCAGGCTGCTCTATAAGTCTCTATAGTCAACTCCTTATTATCAGGCTGCTCTATAAGTATCTTAAGTCAACTCCTTATTATCAGGCTGCTCTATAAGTCTCTTAGGTCAACTCCTTATTATCAGACTGCTCTATAAGTCTCTTAGGTCACCTCCTTATGATCAGGCTGCTCTATAAGTCTCTTAGGTCAACTCCTTATGATCAGGCTGCTCTATAAGTCTCTTAGGTCAACTCCTTATTATCAGGCTGCTCTATAAGTCTCTTAGGTCAACTCCTTATTATCAGGCTGCTCTATAAGTCTCTTAGGTCAACTCCTTATTATCAGGCTGCTCTATAAGTCTCTATAGTCAACTCATTATCAGGCTGCTCTATAGTCAACTCCTTATGATCAGGCTGCTCTATAAGTCTCTTAGGTCAACTCCTTATGATCAGGCTGCTCTATAAGTCTCCTAGGTCAACTCCTTATGATCAGGCTGCTCTATAAGTCTCTTTAGTCAACTCCTTATTATCAGGCTGCTCTATAAGTCTCTTAGGTCAACTCCTTATTATCAGGCTGCTCTTTAAGTCTCTTTAGTCAACTCCTTATTATCAGGCTGCTCTATAAGTCTCTTAAGTCAACTCCTTATTATCAGGCTGCTCTATAAGTCACTTAGGTCAACTCCTTATGATCAGGCTGCTCTATAAGTCTCTATAGTCAACTCCTTATTATCAGGCTGCTCTATAAGTCACTTAGGTCAACTCCTTATTATCAGGCTGCTCTATAAGTCTCTTAGGTCAACTCCTTATTATCAGGCTGCTCTTTAACTCTCTTTAGTCAACTCCTTATTATCAGGCTGCTCTATAAGTCTCTTAGGTCAACTCCTTATGATCAGGCTGCTCTATAAGCCTCTTGAGTCAACTCCTTATTATCAGGCTGCTCTATAAGTCTCTATAGTCAACTCCTTATGATCAGGCTGCTCTATAAGTCTCTTAGGTCAACTCCTTATTATCAGGCTGCTCTATAAGTCTCTTAGGTCAACTCCTTATTATCAGGCTGCTCTATAAGTCTCTTAGGTCAACTCCTTGTTATCAGGCTGCTCTATAAGTCTCTTAGGTCAACTCCTTATTATCAGGCTGCTCTATAAGTCTCTTAGGTCAACTCCTTATTATCAGGCTGCTCTATAAGTCTCTATAGTCAACTCCTTATTATCAGGCTGCTCTATAAGTCTCTTAGGTCAACTCCTTATGATCAGGCTGCTCTATAAGCCTCTTGAGTCAACTCCTTATTATCAGGCTGCTCTATAAGTCTCTATAGTCAACTCCTTATTATCAGGCTGCTCTATAAGTCTCTATAGTCAACTCCTTATTATCAGGCTGCTCTATAAGTCTCTATAGTCAACTCCTTATTATCAGGCTGCTCTATAAGTCTCTTAGGTCAACTCCTTGTTATCAGGCTGCTCTATAAGTCTCTTAAGTCAACTCCTTATTATCAGGCTGCTCTATAAGTCTCTTAGGTCAACTCCTTATTTTCACGCTGCTCTATAAGTCTCTTAGGTCAACTCCTTATTATCAGGCTGCTCTATAAGTCTCTATAGTCAACTCCTTATTATCAGGCTGCTCTATAAGTCTCTTGAGTCAATTCCTTGTTATCAGGCTGCTCTATAAGTCTCTATAGTCAACTCCTTATTATCAGGCTGCTCTATAAGTCTCTTGAGTCAATTCCTTGTTATCAGGCTGCTCTATAAGTCTCTTAGGTCAACTCCTTATTATCAGGCTGCTCTATAAGTCTCTATTTTATTTTTTTTATTTTAGAAGTTTATTTCAGGGACAACGTACAAAAAAACATTAGTCTCCGAAGAGAAAAGATGCATTGCACTAGGTTATAGCTTTTGCTATTTTACACCTCCAGTCCCTTGTACATACAATATAAAACAATACAAAATAAAACATACAATGTAGAACAATACAATGAAATACGTACGATAACATTAAAAATAAAATAGAAATTAAAAAAACCCTAGTCAACTCCTTATTATCAGGCTGCTCTATAAGTCTCTTAGGTCAACTCCTTATTATCAGGCTGCTCTATAAGTCTCTTAGGTCAACTCCTTATTATCAGGCTGCTCTATAAGTCTCTTAGGTCAACTCCTTATTATCAGGCTGCTCTATAAGTCTCTTAAGTCAACTCCTTATTATCAGGCTGCTCTATAAATCTCTTAGGTCCCTCCAGTTGATCCAGAATGCTGCAGCTCGTGTTCTCACTAAACTAAGAACAGTGATCACATCACTCCTGCACTAGCTGCTCTGCACTGGCTCCCAGTAACATCAAGAACGTACAAAGCCTTGATTGGTGATGCGCCATCATATCTTAAGGAGCTTGTAGTACCATATTGCCCCACTAAATGCGGGACTACTTGTAGTTACTAGAGTCTTCAAAAGTAGGAGGAGCCAAAGCCTTTAGTTATCAAGCTCCTCCTCTTTTATGGAACCAGCTCCACCTTCAGTCCTGGAGGCTCCGCCCCCTCATGGAGACTGAAGACTTTCCTCTTTGACAGAGCTGATAGTTACACCTGAATCAGGTTCACCTGGTCCAGCCCTGGAGACGCTGCTATAGGCTGAGAGGCTGAGGGGGACGTTTAGGATGCACTGAGCACCTCTCCTCTCTCCTCTCTCCTTATGGACGTTTAGGATACACTGAGCTCCTCTCTCCTCTCCTCTCTCCTTATGGACGTTTAGGATACACTGAGCTCCTCTCTCCTCTCTCCTTACATTTAGGATGCACTGAGCTCCTCTCCTCTCTCCTTATGGACGTTTAGGATGCACTGAGCACCTCTCTCCTCTCCTCTCTCCTTATGGACGCTTAGGAGACACTGAGCTCCTCTCCTCTCTCCTTATGGACGCTTAGGATACACTGAGCTCCTCTCTCCTCTCCTCTCTCCTTATGGACGCTTAGGAGACACTGAGCTCCTCTCCTCTCTCCTCTCTCCTTATGGACGTTTAGGATACACTGAGCTCCTCTCTCCTCTCCTCTCTCCTTATGGACGCTTAGGAGACACTGAGCTCCTCTCCACTCTCCTCTCTCCTTATGGACGTTTAGGATACACTGAGCTCCTCTCTCCTCTCCTCTCTCCTTATGGACGTTTAGGATACACTGAGCTCCTCTCTCCTCTCCTCTCTCCTTATGGACGCTTAGGAGACACTGAGCTCCTCTCCTCTCTCCTCTCTCCTTATGGACATTTAGGATACACTGAGCTCCTCTCTCCTCTCCTCTCTCCTTATGGACGCTTAGGAGACACTGAGCTCCTCTCTCCTCTCCTCTCTCCTTATGGACGCTTAGGAGACACTGAGCTCCTCTCTCCTTATGGACGCTTAGGAGACACTGAGCTCCTCTCCACTCTCCTATCTCCTTATGGATGCTTAGGAGACACTGAGCTCCTCTCCTCTCTCCTCTCTCCTTATGGACGTTTAGGATACACTGAGCTCCTCTCTCCTCTCCTCTCTCCTTATGGATGCTTAGGAGACACTGAGCTCCTCTCTCCTCTCCTCTCTCCTTATGGACGCTTAGGATACACTGAGCTCCTCTCTCCTCTCCTCTCTCCTTATGGACATTGAGGATGCACTGAGCTCCTCTCTCCTCTCCTCTCTCCTTATGGACGTTTAGGATGCACTGAGCACCTCTCTCCTCTCTCCTTATGGACGCTTAGGAGACACTGAGCTCCTCTCTCCTCTCCTCTCTCCTTATGGACGTTTAGGATACACTGAGCTCCTCTCTCCTTATGGACATTTAGGATACACTGAGCTCCTCTCTCCTCTCCTCTCTCCTTATGGACGTTTAGGATACACTGAGCTCCTCTCTCCTCTCCTCTCTCCTTATGGACATTTAGGATGCACTGAGCTCCTCTCTCCTCTCCTCTCTCCTTATGGACGTTTAGGATGCACTGAGCTCCTCTCTCCTCTCCTCTCTCCTTATGGACGTTTAGGATACACTGAGCTCCTCTCTCCTTATGGACGTTTAGGATGCACTGAGCTCCTCTCTCCTCTCTCCTTATGGACGTTTAGGATACACTGAGCTCCTCTCTCCTCTCTCCTTATGGACGTTTAGGATACACTGAGCTCCTCTCTCCTTATGGACGTTTAGGAGACACTGAGCTCCTCTCTCCTCTCTCCTTATGGACACTTAGGAGACACTGAGCTCCTCTCTCCTCTCCTCTCTCCTTATGGACGCTTAGGATACACTGAGCTCCTCTCTCCTCTCTCCTTATGGACGCTTAGGAGACACTGAGCTCCTCTCTCCTCTCCTCTCTCCTTAAGGACGCTTAGGATACACTGAGCTCCTCTCTCCTCTCCTCTCTCCTTATGGACGCTTAGGATACACTGAGCTCCTCTCTTCTCTCTCCTTATGGACGTTTTAGGATGCACTGAGTACCTATCTCCTCTTTTTTCTCTCCTCATGGACGTTTAGGAGACACTGAGCTCCTCTCTCCTCTCCTCTCTCCTTAAGGATGAATTTTCATCTCTCAATCACACGTTACTAACTCTGCTTTCTCCCCGGAGTCCTTTTGACTTCACGTCTCATGGGGTCATCGGACCCTATGAGACGGCATAGATCCTATCTGCTGATGGATCATCGAGGTCTGGGTCGTGGAATTCCTGCTCCTGACTACGCCACTGTCCTGTTGAGACTCCGCCCACTGTTGAGACTCCGCCCACTCCTCTCTACCTCCATCTGATGGATGGTGGAGGTCTCCATCGTGGAATATGCCTACTATGAACTATTCATACACTCTGTCACATTCATTGAATGTATTTTAACTCTAAATCTGTCCTTCTGGTCACATGACATCTATTGTTCTGTCCATCCTGGAGAGGGATCCTCCTCTGTTGCTCTCCTGCAGGTTTCTTCCCTTTTTTTCCCCCTGAAGGGTTATTTGGGAGTTTTTCCTGGTCCGATGTGAGGTTTTGGGGCAGGGATGTCTATGTGTACAGATTGTAAAGCACTCCGAGACAAATTTGTAATTTGTGAAATTGGGCTATACAAATAAACTGAATTGAAATTGAATGAAAAGACAGGAAGTGGAGTGAGAGGACAGGAATCAGTGATAAAAGACAGGAAGTGGAGTGAGAGGACAGGAAGTAGAGTGAAAGGACAGGAAGTGGAGTTTCTATCAAAGAAACAGAATAAAGAGAGACTCACACAAACCAAGCAGACCGGGCAGGAGACAAGTGGTCAAGTGAAGGAGAGGGGGGAAGGAGAGGGGGAGAAGCTGGCCTACCATTCCCAGAGAGGAGGTTGAGGGAGAGGAAGAGGAGGAGGAAGAGGAGGAGGAAGGCTGCAGGAGGCTCTGCTGGGAGGAGGAAGAGGAGACGTCTTTCTGCAAGAAGGCGCCGGCCGACGCCGACGTCATGTGATAGACATGCTCAAAGTTGGAGGGCGGAGAGATGAGAGAGTGGCAGGAGGAGGGGGAGGGGGAGGTGACATCACCAATCTGAAGACCAGGGGGAGGAGTGAGGGGAGAAGAGAGGAGTCAGTGTGATGGACAGAGGGGAGGACATGCCGGCAGGAAGAGGAGGCGCTGCAGGGGGAGGAGCTACCAGAGGGAGGTCCATGAGGACCTGCAGCCCGTCTCCGGGTCCCATGTGGGCCACGTGGTTGAAGTTTGTGGGATTAGAAATCATTTTAGACCGGAGCTCTGGATCCCTGAGCATCTCCCTGAGAACACACACACATTAACACACACTAATACACAACAGTAACTCCACACAGGAAGGAGCTCAGTGGGAGGAGCAGCACCTCCTCTGCTGCAGACGCTCCTCCTCGGGGACCTTGAACAGGAACTTCCTCTTGCTGCGCGTTCGGACCATCAACTTCCTGCTCTGGTCCGACGTCTCTGGGATGGTGAGGCCTCCCTCTGAGGACAGACAGGTAGAGACAGACGGGTAGAGACAGACGGGTAGAGACAGACGGGTAGAGACAGACATGTAGAGACAGACAGGTAGAGACAGACATGTAGAGACAGACGGGTAGAGACAGACGGGTAGAGACAGACGGGTAGAGACAGACGGGTAGAGACAGATGGGTAGAGACAGACGGGTAGAGACAGACGGGTAGAGACAGACAGGTAGAGACAGACAGGTAGAGACAGACAGGTAGAGACAGACATGTAGAGACAGACAGGTAGAGACAGACATGTAGAGACAGACGGGTAGAGACAGACGGGTAGAGACAGACGGGTAGAGACAGACATGTAGAGACAGACGGGTAGAGACAGACGGGTAGAGACAGACGGGTAGAGACAGACGGGTAGAGACAGACGGGGAGAGACAGACGGGTAGAGACAGACGGGTAGAGACAGACAGGTAGAGACAGACATGTAGAGACAGACGGGTAGAGACAGACGGGTAGAGACAGACGGGTAGAGACAGACATGTAGAGACAGACGGGTAGAGACAGACGGGTAGAGACAGACGGGTAGAGACAGACGGGTAGAGACAGACGGGTAGAGACAGACGGGGAGAGACAGATGGGTAGAGACAGACATGTAGAGACAGACGGGGAGAGACAGACAGGTAGAGACAGACAGGTAGAGACAGACATGTAGAGACAGACGGGTAGAGACAGACGGGTAGAGACAGACATGTAGAGACAGACAGGTAGAGACAGACAGGTAGAGACAGACATGTAGAGACAGACGGGTAGACAGGCGGGTAGAGACAGGCGTAGAGACAGACAGGGTAGAGACAGACATGTAGAGACAGGCGGGTAGAGACAGGCGGGTAGAGACAGGCGGGTAGAGACAGACGGGTAGAGACAGACAGGTAGAGACAGACATGTAGAGACAGACGGGTAGAGACAGACGGGTAGAGACAGACGGGTAGAGACAGACGGGTAGAGACAGACAGGTAGAGACAGACAGGTAGAGACAGACAGGTAGAGACAGACGGGTAGAGACAGACGGGTAGAGACAGACAGGTAGAGACAGACAGGTAGAGACAGACATGTAGAGACAGACGGGTAGAGACAGACGGGGAGAGACAGACATGTAGAGACAGACGGGGAGAGACAGACAGGTAGAGACAGACATGTAGAGACAGATGGGTAGAGACAGACGGGTAGAGACAGACAGGTAGAGACAGACATGTAGAGACAGACAGATAGAGACAGACAGGTAGAGACAGACATGTAGAGACAGACAGGTAGAGACAGACATGTAGAGACAGACGGGGAGTGACAGACGGGTAGAGACAGACGGGTAGAGACAGACGGGTAGAGACAGACGGGTAGAGACAGACATGTAGAGACAGACAGGTAGAGACAGACGGGTAGAGACAGACGGGTAGAGACAGACGGGTAGAGACAGACGGGTAGAGACAGACATGTAGAGACAGACATGTAGAGACAGACGGGTAGAGACAGACGGGTAGAGACAGACATGTAGAGACAGACATGTAGAGACAGACAGGTAGAGACAGACATGTAGAGACAGACGGGTAGAGACAGACGGGTAGAGACAGACGGGTAGAGACAGACGGGTAGAGACAGACGGGTAGAGACAGACGGGTAGAGACAGACGGGAAGAGACAGACGGGTAGAGACAGACGGGTAGAGACAGACGGGTAGAGACAGACGGGTAGAGACAGACGGGTAGAGACAGACGGGTAGAGACAGACGGGTAGAGACAGACGGGTAGAGACAGACGGGTAGAGACAGACAGGTAGAGACAGACAGGTAGAGACAGACAGGTAGAGACAGACGGGTAGAGACAGACAGGTAGAGACAGACATGTAGAGACAGACGGGTAGAGACAGACGGGTAGAGACAGATGGGTAGAGACAGACATGTAGAGACAGACGGGTAGAGACAGACAGGTAGAGACAGACATGTAGAGACAGACAGGTAGAGACAGACATGTAGAGACAGACAGGTAGAGACAGACGGGTAGAGACAGACAGGTAGAGACAGACAGGTAGAGACAGACATGTAGAGACAGACAGGTAGAGACAGACAGGTAGAGACAGACGGGTAGAGACAGACGGGTAGAGACAGACGGGTAGAGACAGACATGTAGAGACAGACGGGTAGAGACAGACAGGTAGAGACAGACATGTAGAGACAGACAGGTAGAGACAGACAGGTAGAGACAGACGGGTAGAGACAGACAGGTAGAGACAGACATGTAGAGACAGACAGGTAGAGACAGACGGGTAGAGACAGACATGTAGAGACAGACGGGTAGAGACAGACGGGTAGAGACAGACAGGTAGAGACAGACAGGTAGAGACAGACATGTAGAGACAGACGGGTAGAGACAGACGTAGAGACAGACGGGTAGAGACAGACGGGTAGAGACAGACGGGGAGAGACAGACGGGTAGAGACAGACATGTAGAGACAGACAGGTAGAGACAGACAGGTAGAGACAGACATGTAGAGACAGACAGGTAGAGACAGACAGGTAGAGACAGACATGTAGAGACAGACGGGTAGAGACAGACGGGTAGAGACAGACGGGGAGAGACAGATGGGTAGAGACAGACATGTAGAGACAGACGGGGAGAGACAGACAGGTAGAGACAGACATGTAGAGACAGACGGGTAGAGACAGACGGGTAGAGACAGACATGTAGAGACAGACAGGTAGAGACAGACAGGTAGAGACAGACATGTAGAGACAGACAGGTAGAGACAGACAGGTAGAGACAGACATGTAGAGACAGACGGGGAGTGACAGACGGGTAGAGACAGACGGGTAGAGACAGACGGGTAGAGACAGACATGTAGAGACAGACGGGTAGAGACAGACAGGTAGAGACAGACATGTAGAGACAGACAGGTAGAGACAGACAGGTAGAGACAGACGGGTAGAGACAGACGGGTAGAGACAGACGGGTAGAGACAGACGGGTAGAGACAGACGGGTAGAGACAGACATGTAGAGACAGACGGGTAGAGACAGACGGGTAGAGACAGACATAGAGACAGACGGTAGAGACAGACGGGTAGAGACAGACGGGTAGAGACAGGGTAGAGACAGACGGGTAGAGACAGGCGGGAGAGACAGACGGGTAGAGACAGACAGGTAGAGACAGACAGGTAGAGAGAGACAGGTAGAGACAGACAGGTAGAGACAGACGGGTAGAGACAGACGGGTAGAGACAGACGGGTAGAGACAGACGGGTAGAGACAGACGGGTAGAGACAGACGGGTAGAGACAGACATGTAGAGACAGACAGGTAGAGACAGACGGGTAGAGACAGACATGTAGAGACAGACGGGTAGAGACAGACGGGTAGAGACAGACGGGTAGAGACAGACAGGTAGAGACAGACAGGTAGAGACAGACGGGTAGAGACAGACAGGTAGAGACAGACAGGTAGAGACAGACGGGTAGAGACAGACGGGTAGAGACAGACATGTAGAGACAGACGGGTAGAGACAGACATGTAGAGACAGACAGGTAGAGACAGACATGTAGAGACAGACGGGTAGAGACAGACAGGTAGAGACAGACAGGTAGAGACAGACAGGTAGAGACAGACATGTAGAGACAGACAGGTAGAGACAGACATGTAGAGACAGACAGGTAGAGACAGACAGGTAGAGACAGACGGGTAGAGACAGCCATGTAGAGACAGACATGTAGAGACAGACATGTATAGACAGGTAGAGACAGACGGGTAGAGACAGACGGGTAGAGACAGACGGGTAGAGACAGACATGTAGAGACAGACGGGGAGAGACAGACGGGTAGAGACAGACAGGTAGAGACAGACGGGTAGAGACAGACATGTAGAGACAGACGGGGAGAGACAGACGGGTAGAGACAGACGGGTAGAGACAGACATGTAGAGACAGACGGGGAGAGACAGACAGGTAGAGACAGACGGGTAGAGACAGACATGTAGAGACAGACGGGTAGAGACAGAAGGGTAGAGACAGACAGGTAGAGACAGACGGGTAGAGACAGACGGGTAGAGACAGACGGGTAGAGACAGACGGGGAGACAGACGGGTAGAGACAAGTGAGGGAGACAGACAGGTAGAGACAGACGGTAGAGACAGACGGGTAGAGACAGACGGGTAGAGACAGACGGGTAGAGACAGACGGGTAGAGACAGACGGGTAGAGACAGACATGTAGAGACAGACGGGTAGAGACAGACAGGTAGAGACAGACAGGTAGAGACAGACATGTAGAGACAGACGGGTAGAGACAGACAGGTCAGAGAGACAGACGGGGAGAGACAGACGGGTAGAGACAGACAGGTAGAGACAGACAGGTAGAGACAGACATGTAGAGACAGACGGGTAGAGACAGACGGGTAGAGACAGACGGGTAGAGACAGACGGGTAGAGACAGACGGGTAGAGACAGACGGGTAGAGACAGACATGTAGAGACAGACGGGTAGAGACAGACGGGTAGAGACAGACATGTAGAGACAGACGGGTAGAGACAGACGGGTAGAGACAGACAGGTAGAGACAGACAGGTAGAGACAGACATGTAGAGACAGACGGGTAGAGACAGACAGGTAGAGACAGACGGGTAGAGACAGACAGGTAGAGACAGACAGGTAGAGACAGACATGTAGAGACAGACAGGTAGAGACAGACATGTAGAGACAGGGTAGAGACAGACAGGTAGAGACAGACGGGTAGAGACAGACGGGTAGAGACAGACGGGTAGAGACAGACGGGTAGAGACAGACATGTAGAGACAGACGGGTAGAGACAGACAGGTAGAGACAGACAGGTAGAGACAGACATGTAGAGACAGACAGGTAGAGACAGACGGGTAGAGACAGACATGTAGAGACAGACGGGTAGAGACAGACGGGTAGAGACAGACGGGTAGAGACAGACGGGTAGAGACAGACGGGTAGAGACAGACGGGTAGAGACAGACAGGTAGAGACAGACATGTAGAGACAGACAGGTAGAGACAGACAGGTAGAGACAGACATGTAGAGACAGACGGGTAGAGACAGACGGGTAGAGACAGACATGTAGAGACAGACGGGTAGAGACAGACTGGTAGAGACAGACGGGTAGAGACAGACAGGTAGAGACAGATGGGTAGAGACAGACATGTAGAGACAGACGGGGAGAGACAGACAGGTAGAGACAGACATGTAGAGACAGACGGGTAGAGACAGACGGGTAGAGACAGACGGGTAGAGACAGACGGGTAGAGACAGACGGGTAGAGACAGACAGGTAGAGACAGACATGTAGAGACAGACGGGTAGAGACAGACGGGTAGAGACAGACGGGTAGAGACAGACATGTAGAGACAGACGGGTAGAGACAGACAGGTAGAGACAGACAGGTAGAGACAGACATGTAGAGACAGACGGGTAGAGACAGACGGGTAGAGACAGACATGTAGAGACAGACGGGTAGAGACAGACATGTAGAGACAGACAGGTAGAGACAGACATGTAGAGACAGACGGGTAGAGACAGACGGGTAGAGACAGACGGGTAGAGACAGACGGGTAGAGACAGACATGTAGAGACAGACAGGTAGAGACAGACATGTAGAGACAGACGGGTAGAGACAGACGGGTAGAGACAGACGGGTAGAGACAGACATGTAGAGACAGACAGGTAGAGACAGACATGTAGAGACAGACGGGTAGAGACAGACGGGTAGAGACAGACGGGTAGAGACAGACATGTAGAGACAGACAGGTAGAGACAGACAGGTAGAGACAGACATGTAGAGACAGACGGGTAGAGACAGACGGGTAGAGACAGACGGGTAGAGACAGACATGTAGAGACAGACGGGTAGAGACAGACGGGTAGAGACAGACATGTAGAGACAGACGGGTAGAGACAGACATGTAGAGACAGACAGGTAGAGACAGACATGTAGAGACAGACGGGTAGAGACAGACGGGTAGAGACAGACATGTAGAGACAGACGGGTAGAGACAGACGGGTAGAGACAGACGGGGAGAGACAGACATGTAGAGACAGACAGGTAGAGACAGACAGGTAGAGACAGACATGTAGAGACAGACGGGGAGAGACAGATGGGTAGAGACAGACATGTAGAGACAGACGGGGAGAGACAGACAGGTAGAGACAGACATGTAGAGACAGACGGGTAGAGACAGACGGGTAGAGACAGACGGGTAGAGACAGACAGGTAGAGACAGACATGTAGAGACAGACGGGTAGAGACAGACGGGTAGAGACAGACGGGGAGAGACAGACATGTAGAGACAGACAGGTAGAGACAGACGGGTAGAGACAGACGGGTAGAGACAGACGGGGAGAGACAGATGGGTAGAGACAGACATGTAGAGACAGACGGGGAGAGACAGACAGGTAGAGACAGACATGTAGAGACAGACGGGTAGAGACAGACGGGGAGAGACAGACGGGTAGAGACAGACGGGTAGAGACAGACAGGTAGAGACAGACATGTAGAGACAGACGGGTAGAGACAGACAGATAGAGACAGACAGGTAGAGACAGACAGGTAGAGACAGACATGTAGAGACAGATGGGGAGTGACAGACGGGTAGAGACAGACGGGTAGAGACAGACGGGTAGAGACAGACAGGTAGAGACAGACGGGTAGAGACAGACGGGGAGAGACAGATGGGTAGAGACAGACGGGTAGAGACAGACAGGTAGAGACAGACAGATAGAGACAGACAGGTAGAGACAGACAGGTAGAGACAGACAGGTAGAGACAGACATGTAGAGACAGATGGGGAGAGACGTAGAGACAGGCGGGTAGAGACAGACGGGTAGAGACAGACAGGTAGAGACAGACGGGTAGAGACAGACGGGTAGAGACAGGCAGGTAGAGACAGACAGGTAGAGACAGACGGTAGAGACAGGCGGGTAGAGACAGACATGTAGAGACAGACGGGTAGAGACAGACAGGTAGAGACAGACGGTAGAGACAGACGGTAGAGACAGGCGGGTAGAGACAGACATGTAGAGACAGACGGGTAGAGACAGACAGGTAGAGACAGACATGTAGAGACAGGCGGGTAGAGACAGACAGGTAGAGACAGGCGGGTAGAGACAGACGGGTAGAGACAGGCGGGTAGAGACAGAGGGTAGAGACAGATGGGTGAGAGACAGACAGGTAGAGACAGACGGGTAGAGACAGACAGTAGAGACAGGCGGTAGAGACAGACATGTAGAGACAGACAGGTAGAGACAGGCGGAGAGACAGACAGGTAGAGACAGGCGGGTAGAGACAGACAGGTAGAGACAGGCGGGTAGAGACAGACAGGTAGAGACAGACATGTAGAGACAGACAGGTAGAGACAGACAGGTAGAGACAGACAGGTAGAGACAGACGGTAGAGACAGACAGGTGAGACAGACGGGTAGAGACAAACAGGTAGAGACAGAGGGGTAGAGACAGACAGGTAGAGACAGACGGTAGAGACAGACAGGTAGAGACAGACAGGTGAGACAGACAGGGTAGAGACAGACAGGTGAGACAGACAGAGAGACAGACGGTAGAGACAGACAGGTGAGACAGGTAGAGACAGGCGGGTAGAGACAGACAGGTAGAGACAGACGGGTAGAGACAGACAGGTAGAGACAGACAGGTAGAGACAGACGGGTAGAGACAGACAGGTGTTACCTGACCAGGTGTTGCTGAAGTAGACCAGACGCGGCGGCTCTGAGCTCAGCAGGTTCAACGTCCCCTCAACGTTCAGAGGTCTGATCTGAGGACAGAGACATGATGTCATTGACTCTGAGGACATGATGTCATTGACTCTGAGGACATGATGTCATTGACTCTGAGGACAGAGACATGATGTCATTGACTCTGAGGACAGAGACATGATGTCATTGACTCTGAGGACAGAGACATGATGTCATTGACTCTGAGGCCAGAGACATGATGTCATTGACTCTGAGGACGTGATGTCATTGACTCTGAGGACAGAGACATGATGTCATTGACTCTGAGGACGTGATGTCATTGACTCTGAGGACAGAGACATGATGTCATTGACTCTGAGGACAGAGACGTGATGTCATTGACTCTGAGGACAGAGACATGATGTCATTGACTCTGAGGACAGAGACGTGATGTCATTGACTCTGAGGACGTGATGTCATTGACTCTGAGGACAGAGACATGATGTCATTGACTCTGAGGACGTGATGTCATTGACTCTGAGGACAGAGACATGATGTCATTGACTCTGAGGACAGAGACGTGATGTCATTGACTCTGAGGACAGAGACATGATGTCATTGACTCTGAGGACAGAGACATGATGTCATTGACTCTGAGGCCAGAGACATGATGTCATTGACTCTGAGGACGTGATGTCATTGACTCTGAGGACAGAGACATGATGTCATTGACTCTGAGGACGTGATGTCATTGACTCTGAGGACAGAGACATGATGTCATTGACTCTGAGGACAGAGACGTGATGTCATTGACTCTGAGGACAGAGACATGATGTCATTGACTCTGAGGACAGAGACGTGATGTCATTGACTCTGAGGACATGATGTCATTGACTCTGAGGACATGATGTCATTGACTCTGAGGACAGAGACATGATGTCATTGACTCTGAGGACAGAGACGTGATGTCATTGACTCTGAGGCCAGAGACATGATGTCATTGACTCTGAGGACGTGATGTCATTGACTCTGAGGACAGAGACGTGATGTCATTGACTGAGGACATGATGTCATTGACGGCTGCTCCACCGTGATTGGTTCCCAGCGGACTACCTTGCGGAGGGAGACGGTCTGGACCCACTCCGCGGTGGCGACATCGAAGACGTCCAGTCCGTACTCGCTGTAGAGCGTCAGGTGGGTCGAGTTGGAGCCTGGAGAGACAGACAGGTACCGTGGTGAGCCCGGCGGCGGATCCCGTGTGCGGTACCGGGACTGGGTTCTGACGTACTGCAGGCGAGCGGCGCCGCGGGCCACATCAGCTCCCGGGCCCGGGCCCGGCGGCCCTGGCCGTCCACGTAGAGGCCGAGCTGGCTGAAGACGAGCAGCAGCTCCCCGGGCCCCGCCTCCATGGCGTGCAGCGCGTCCTGCGGCGGCTGCTGGGCCAGGAAGGCCAGCGTGGCGTCGGCCGGGCTCACCAGGCTGACGGGCGACGACTCGGCCCGCAGCGCCAGCAGGGCGAAGCCGGCCGGGTAGCCCACACACAGCCGGCCGCGCAGCACGCCCAGCCACTGCACCGCGCCCGGCGCCTGCACCTCCCACAGCTTCCTGTGGGGGGGCTTCGCTCCGCTGATCTCGTAGCACAAGACCTGCGGGACCAGAAACCGGCATCAGAACCGGACCGGACCCGCGGGGGAACCGCCCGGTTCCTTCAGAAGCCTGACCTGGCGCTTGACGGCGGCGAGCAGGCAGGCGGGGCCTCCGGGCCGGAGCTCCCCCGCGGTCAGGGCCTGGCAGCCTTTGGTCTCCGGCAGCTTGATGTCAAAGGGCGACTCGGCGCCCTCCAGCGCCCCCCAGTGGTGGAGGTGGACATGACGGCTGCGACCGCACAGCAGAGCCAAGATCTTCTCCTTGGGGATTAAAACGATCTGATGGACCTTCTTACTGTCAGCGGCTCGCACGATCACTGGAGAGAGACGACAGCCAATCAGCAGCTCTCTCTCTCTCTCCCTCTCTCTCCCCCTCTTCCCCCCTCTCTCTCTCTCTCCCTCTCCCCCCCTATCTCCCTCTCCCCCCTCTCTCTCTCCCCCTCCCTCTCCCTCTCCCTCTCTCCTCTCTCTCTCCCCTCTCTCTCTCCCTCCTCTCCCTCTCTCCCCTCTCTCCCTCTCCCTCCCTCTCTCCCTCTCCCCCTCTCTCCCCCTCTCCCCGTCCCCCCCTCTCTCTCCCTCTCTCCCTCCTTCTCACCGTCTCTGGTGACCTCCACCACAAAGAGGCCGTCCTCGGTTCCCAGGGCGATCCGCTCCCGGTCTGCAGAGAGGAGAAGTTGACTGAATGTTCCAGTTCGTGGTATTCAGTCAATATACTAGTACTCAGTCCTGTCCGTAGTCCTCCTGTCTGTAGTACTCCTGTCTGTAGTACTCCTGTCTGTAGTACTCCTGTCCGTAGTCCTCCTGTCCGTAGTCCTCCTGTCTGTAGTACTCCTGTCTGTAGTACTCCTGTCCGTAGTCCTCCTGTCTGTAGTACTCCTGTCCGTAGTACTCCTGTCTGTAGTACTCCTGTCTGTAGTACTCCTGTCTGTAGTACTCCTGTCTGTAGTACTCCTGTCCGTAGTCCTCCTGTCTGTAGTACTCCTGTCCGTAGTACTCCTGTCTGTAGTACTCCTGTCTGTAGTACTCCTGTCCGTAGTACTCCTGTCTGTAGTACTCCTGTCCGTAGTCCTCCTGTCTGTAGTACTCCTGTCTGTAGTACTCCTGTCTGTAGTACTCCTGTCTGTAGTACTCCTGTCTGTAGTACTCCTGTCCGTAGTACTCCTGTCTGTAGTCCTCCTGTCTGTAGTCCTCCTGTCTGTAGTACTCATGTCTGTAGTACTCATGTCTGTAGTACTCCTGTCTGTAGTCCTCCTGTCTGTAGTACTCCTGTCCGTAGTCCTCCTGTCTGTAGTACTCCTGTCTGTAGTCCTCCTGTCTGTAGTACTCCTGTCTGTAGTACTCCTGTCTGTAGTCCTCCTGTCTGTAGTACTCCTGTCTGTAGTACTCCTGTCTGTAGTACTCCTGTCCGTAGTCCTCCTGTCTGTAGTCCTCCTGTCCGTAGTCCTCCTGTCTGTAGTCCTCCTGTCTGTAGTACTCCTGTCTGTAGTCCTCCTGTCTGTAGTACTCCTGTCTGTAGTCCTCCTGTCCGTAGTCCTCCTGTCCGTAGTACTCCTGTCCGTAGTACTCCTGTCTGTAGTCCTCCTGTCCGTAGTACTCCTGTCTGTAGACCTCCTGTCTGTAGTACTCCTGTCTGTAGTACTCCTGTCTGTAGTCCTCCTGTCTGTAGTACTCCTGTCCGTAGTCCTCCTGTCCGTAGTACTCCTGTCTGTAGACCTCCTGTCTGTAGACCTCCTGTCTGTAGTCCTCCTGTCTGTAGTACTCCTGTCCGTAGTACTCCTGTCCGTAGTACTCCTGTCTGTAGACCTCCTGTCTGTAGTACTCCTGTCTGTAGTACTCCTGTCTGTAGTCCTCCTGTCTGTAGTACTCCTGTCCGTAGTACTCCTGTCTGTAGTCCTCCTGTCCGTAGTACTCCTGTCCGTAGTACTCCTGTCTGTAGTCCTCCTGTCTGTAGTCCTCCTGTCTGTAGTCCTCCTGTCTGTAGTACTCCTGTCCGTAGTACTCCTGTCTGTAGTCCTCCTGTCTGTAGTCCTCCTGTCTGTAGTCCTCCTGTCTGTAGTCCTCCTGTCTGTAGTCCTCCTGTCCGTAGTACTCCTGTCTGTAGTACTCCTGTCTGTAGTACTCCTGTCCGTAGTCCTCCTGTCTGTAGTCCTCCTGTCTGTAGTACTCCTGTCCGTAGTACTCCTGTCCGTAGTCCTCCTGTCTGTAGTACTCCTGTCCGTAGTCCTCCTGTCTGTAGTACTCCTGTCTGTAGTCCTCCTGTCTGTAGTCCTGGGTCAGGAGGTCGTGCTGACCGAGCACAGCGGCGGACAGCGTGGTCTTGATGAGGGGCAGCGAGGCGTCGTAGGCCTCCTGCAGGACCTGGACCTGAGGGTTCTGGTTCTTCAGGTGGTTCTTGGTCAGAAGGTTCTGCAGACCCTCGAGGATCCGGACCCACTTCCTCTTCTCCACCTCGCTCTCCGCCAGCACCAGCAGAGACACCGCCGCCTGCTGCGGCAGCCGCCGGGCCGCCGTCACCTGAGGTCAGAGGTCACAGTGAGAGGTCACATGGAGGTCAGAGGTCACAGCGAGGTCACATGGAGGTCAGAGGTCACATGGAGGTCAGAGGCCACATGGGGCATCCTACCCTGAAGATGCAGGGCACGTCCTTCCTGGTGGCGTGGATCACATCCGATGCCAAAACAGAGCTGACGGAGAACTCCTCTTCTCTGAAGACACAAGGACATGTTCCCATTGGAGGAGAATGATCACATGACTCCACCTGCAGACCTTCTGTGGACTAGAGTCCTCCGTCACCTGAGATCCAGCACCAGGCTGGCCCCCGGGCCCGGCTGGGTGGACTTCCCCTCTGGAACGTCGAAGAGGAACAGCTTACAGTCAGAGACCACGGCGAAGGCTCGCTGCCAGCCCTTCCTCACGCCGCTGGGCTTCGGGATCTGAAAGAAAGATCTCCATGACCTCATCTCCTACCCTGACGGAGCCCTTGAGGGCGGTGCCTATACCTCATGACCTCATCTCCTACCCTGACGTAGCCTGTGAGGGCGGTGCCTATACCTCATGACCTCATCTCCTACCCTGACGTAGCCTGTGAGGGCGGTGCCTATACCTCATGACCTCATCTCCTACCCTGACGGAGCCCTTGAGGGCGGTGCCTATACCTCATGACCTCATCTCCTAACCTGACGGAGCCCTTGAGGGCGGTGCCTATACCTCATGACCTCATCTCCTACCCTGACGTAGCCCTTGAGGGCGGTGCCTATACCTCATGACCTCATCTCCTACCCTGTCGTAGCCCTTGAGGGCGGTGCCTATACCACATGACCTCATCTCCTACCCTGACGGAGCCCTTGAGGGCGGTGCCTATACCTCATGACCTCATCTCCTACCCTGACGTAGCCTGTGAGGGCGGTGCCTATACCTCATGACCTCATCTCCTACCCTGACGGAGCCCTTGAGGGCGGTGCCTATACCTCATGACCTCATCTCCTACCCTGACGTAGCCCTTGAGGGCGGTGCCTATACCTCATGACCTCATCTCCTACCCTGACGTAGCCCTTGAGGGCGGTGCCTATACCTCATGACCTCATCTCCTACCCTGACGGAGCCCTTGAGGGCGGTGCCTATACCTCATGACCTCATCTCCTACCCTGACGGAGCCCTTGAGGGCGGTGCCTATACCTCATGACCTCATCTCCTACCCTGACGTAGCCCTTGTAGGCGGTGCCTATACCACATGACCTCATCTCCTACCCTGATGTAGCCCTTGAGGGCGGTGCCTATACCTCATGACCTCATCTCCTACCCTGTCGTAGCCCTTGAGGGCGGTGCCTATACCTCATGACCTCATCTCCTACCCTGACGTAGCCTGTGAGGGCGGTGCCTATACCTCATGACCTCATCTCCTACCCTGACGTAGCCCTTGAGGGCGGTGCCTATACCTCATGACCTCATCTCCGACCCTGACGGAGCCCTTGAGGGTGGTGCCTATACCTCATGACCTCATCTCCGACCCTGACGGAGCCCTTGAGGGCGGTGCCTATACCTCATGACCTCATCTCCTACCCTGTCGTAGCCCTTGAGGGCGGTGCCTATACCTCATGACCTCATCTCCTACCCTGACGGAGCCCTTGAGGGCGGTGCCTATACCTCATGACCTCATCTCCTACCCTGACGTAGCCCTTGAGGGCGGTGCCTATACCTCATGAGCTCATCTCCTACCCTGACGGAGCCCTTGAGGGCGGTGCCTATACCTCATGACCTCATCTCCTACCCTGACGTAGCCCTTGAGGGCGGTGCCTATACCTCATGACCTCATCTCCTACCCTGACGGAGCCCTTGAGGGCGGTGCCTATACCTCATGACCTCATCTCCGACCCTGACGTAGCCCTTGAGGGCGGTGCCTATACCTCATGACCTCATCTCCGACCCTGACGGAGCCCTTGAGGGCGGTGCCTATACCACATGACCTCATCTCCTACCCTGATGTAGCCCTTGAGGGCGGTGCCTATACCTCATGAGCTCATATCCTACCCTGACGGAGCCCTTGAGGGCGGTGCCTATACCTCATGACCTCATCTCCTACCCTGCCGTAGCCCTTGAGGCGGTGCCTATACCTCATGACCTCATCTCCTACCCTGACGTAGCCCTTGAGGGGGGTGCGTATACGTCATGACCTCATCTGCTACCCTGGGAGCCCTTGAGGCGGTGCCTATACCTCATGACCTCATCTCCTACCCTGGCGTAGCCCTTGAGGCGGTGCCTATACCTCATGACCTCATCTCCTACCCTGCGTAGCCCTTGAGGCGGTGCCTATACCTCATGACCTCATCTCCTACCCTGACGGAGCCCTTGAGGGCGGTGCCTATACCTCATGACCTCATCTCCTACCCTGACGTAGCCTGTGAGGGCGGTGCCTATACCTCATGACCTCATCTCCTACCCTGACGTAGCCCTTGAGGGCGGTGCCTATACCTCATGACCTCATCTCCTACCCTGACGTAGCCCTTGTAGGCGGTGCCTATACCACATGACCTCATCTCCTACCCTGATGTAGCCCTTGAGGGCGGTGCCTATACCTCATGACCTCATCTCCTACCCTGTCGTAGCCCTTGAGGGCGGTGCCTATACCTCATGACCTCATCTCCTACCCTGACGTAGCCTGTGAGGGCGGTGCCTATACCTCATGACCTCATCTCCTACCCTGACGGAGCCCTTGAGGGTGGTGCCTATACCTCATGACCTCATCTCCTACCCTGACGTAGCCCTTGAGGGCGGTGCCTATACCTCATGACCTCATCTCCTACCCTGACGTAGCCCTTGAGGGCGGTGCCTATACCTCATGACCTCATCTCCTACCCTGACGTAGCCCTTGAGGCGGTGCCTATACCACATGACCTCATCTCCGCGGTGCCTATACGTCATGACCTCATCTCCTACCCTGACGTAGCCCTTGAGAGCGGTGCCTATACGTCATGAGCTCATCTCCTACCCTGCGGAGCCCTTGAGGCGGTGCCTATACCTCATGACCTCATCTCCTACCCTGGCGTAGCCCTTGAGGCGGTGCCTATACCTCATGACCTCATCTCCTACCCTGCGGAGCCCTTGAGGCGGTGCCTATACCTCATGACCTCATCTCACCCTGACGTAGCCCTTGAGGGCGGTGCCTATACCTCATGACCTCATCTCCGACCCTGACGGAGCCCTTGAGGGCGGTGCCTATACCACATGACCTCATCTCCTACCCTGATGTAGCCCTTGAGGGCGGTGCCTATACCTCATGAGCTCATATCCTACCCTGACGGAGCCCTTGAGGGCGGTGCCTATACCTCATGACCTCATCTCCTACCCTGACGTAGCCCTTGAGGGCGGTGCCTATACCTCATGACCTCATCTCCTACCCTGTCGTAGCCCTTGAGGGCGGTGCCTATACCACATGACCTCATCTCCTACCCTGACGGAGCCCTTGAGGGCGGTGCCTATACCTCATGACCTCATCTCCTACCCTGACGTAGCCTGTGAGGGCGGTGCCTATACCTCATGACCTCATCTCCTACCCTGACGGAGCCCTTGAGGGCGGTGCCTATACCTCATGACCTCATATCCTACCCTGACGTAGCCCTTGAGGGCGGTGCCTATACCTCATGACCTCATCTCCTACCCTGGCGTAGCCCTTGAGGCGGTGCCTATACCTCATGATCTAATCTCCTACCCTGCCGAAGCCAGTGAGTGCGGTGCCTATACCTCATGACCTCATCTCCTACCCTTGCGGAGCCCTTGAGGGCGGTGCCTATACCTCATGACCTCATCTCCTACCCTGACGTAGCCCTTGAGGGCGGTGCCTATACCTCATGACCTCATCTCCTACCCTGACGTAGCCCTTGTAGGCGGTGCCTATACCACATGACCTCATCTCCTACCCTGATGTAGCCCTTGAGGGCGGTGCCTATACCTCATGACCTCATCTCCTACCCTGTCGTAGCCCTTGAGGGCGGTGCCTATACCTCATGACCTCATCTCCTACCCTGACGTAGCCTGTGAGGGCGGTGCCTATACCTCATGACCTCATCTCCTACCCTGACGGAGCCCTTGAGGGTGGTGCCTATACCTCATGACCTCATCTCCTACCCTGACGTAGCCCTTGAGGGCGGTGCCTATACCTCATGACCTCATCTCCTACCCTGACGTAGCCCTTGAGGGCGGTGCCTATACCTCATGACCTCATCTCCTACCCTGACGTAGCCCTTGTAGGCGGTGCCTATACCACATGACCTCATCTCCTACCCTGATGTAGCCCTTGTAGGCGGTGCCTATACCACATGACCTCATCTCCTACCCTGATGTAGCCCTTGAGGGCGGTGCCTATACCTCATGACCTCATCTCCTACCCTGTCGTAGCCCTTGAGGGCGGTGCCTATACCTCATGACCTCATCTCCTACCCTGACGTAGCCTGTGAGGGCGGTGCCTATACCTCATGACCTCATCTCCTACCCTGTCGTAGCCCTTGAGGGCGGTGCCTATACCTCATGACCTCATCTCCTACCCTGACGGAGCCCTTGAGGGCGGTGCCTATACCTCATGACCTCATCTCCTACCCTGACGTAGCCCTTGAGGGCGGTGCCTATACCTCATGAGCTCATCTCCTACCCTGGCGGAGCCCTTGAGGCGGTGCCTATACCTCATGACCTCATCTCCTACCCTGGCGTAGCCCTTGAGGCGGTGCCTATACCTCATGACCTCATCTCCTACCCTGACGGAGCCCTTGAGGGCGGTGCCTATACCTCATGACCTCATCTCCGACCCTGACGTAGCCCTTGAGGGCGGTGCCTATACCTCATGACCTCATCTCCGACCCTGACGGAGCCCTTGAGGGCGGTGCCTATACCACATGACCTCATCTCCTACCCTGATGTAGCCCTTGAGGGCGGTGCCTATACCTCATGAGCTCATATCCTACCCTGACGGAGCCCTTGAGGGCGGTGCCTATACCTCATGACCTCATCTCCTACCCTGACGTAGCCCTTGAGGGCGGTGCCTATACCTCATGACCTCATCTCCTACCCTGACGTAGCCCTTGAGGGCGGTGCCTATACCTCATGACCTCATCTCCTACCCTGACGGAGCCCTTGAGGGCGGTGCCTATACCTCATGACCTCATCTCCTACCCTGGCGTAGCCCTTGAGGCGGTGCCTATACCTCATGACCTCATCTCCTACCCTGGCGTAGCCCTTGAGGCGGTGCCTATACCTCATGACCTCATCTCCTACCCTGGCGTAGCCCTTGAGGCGGTGCCTATACCTCATGACCTCATCTCCTACCCTGGCGGAGCCCGTGAGGCGGTGCCTATACCTCATGACCTCATCTCCTACCCTGGCGTAGCCCTTGAGGCGGTGCCTATACCTCATGACCTCATCTCCTACCCTGCGTAGCCCTTGAGGCGGTGCCTATACCTCATGACCTCATCTCCTACCCTGGCGTAGCCCTTGAGGCGGTGCCTATACCTCATGACCTCATCTCCTACCTGGCGTAGCCCTTGAGGCGGTGCCTATACCTCATGACCTCATCTCCTACCCTGGCGTAGCCCTTGAGGGCGGTGCCTATACCTCATGACCTCATCTCCGACCCTGGCGTAGCCCTTGAGGCGGTGCCTATACCTCATGACCTCATCTCCTACCCTGGCCAGCCCTTGAGGCGGTGCCTATACCTCATGACCTCATCTCCTACCCTGATGTAGCCCTTGAGGCGGTGCCTATACCTCATGACCTCATCTCCTACCCTGGCGTAGCCCTTGAGGCGGTGCCTATACCTCATGACCTCATCTCCTACCCTGGCGTAGCCCTTGAGGCGGTGCCTATACCTCATGACCTCATCTCCTACCCTGGCGTAGCCCTTGAGGCGGTGCCTATACCTCATGACCTCATCTCCTACCCTGGCGAGCCCTTGAGGCGGTGCCTATACCTCATGACCTCATCTCCTACCCTGCGTAGCCCTTGAGGCGGTGCCTATACCTCATGACCTCATCTCCTACCCTGGCGTAGCCCTTGAGGCGGTGCCTATACCTCATGACCTCATCTCCTACCCTGGCGTAGCCCTTGAGGCGGTGCCTATACCTCATGACCTCATCTCCTACCCTGGCGTAGCCTGTGAGGCGGTGCCTATACCTCATGACCTCATCTCCTACCCTGCGGAGCCCTTGAGGCGGTGCCTATACCTCATGACCTCATCTCCTACCCTGGCGTAGCCCTTGAGGCGGTGCCTATACCTCATGACCTCATCTCCTACCCTGGCGTAGCCCTTGAGGCGGTGCCTATACCTCATGACCTCATCTCCTACCCTGGCGTAGCCCTTGAGGCGGTGCCTATACCTCATGACCTCATCTCCTACCCTGCGTAGCCCTTGAGGCGGTGCCTATACCTCATGACCTCATCTCCTACCCTGGCGTAGCCCTTGAGGCGGTGCCTATACCTCATGACCTCATCTCCTACCCTGACGTAGCCCTTGAGGCGGTGCCTATACCTCATGACCTCATCTCCTACCCTGGCGTAGCCCTTGAGGCGGTGCCTATACCTCATGACCTCATCTCCTACCCTGGCGTAGCCCTTGAGGCGGTGCCTATACCTCATGACCTCATCTCCTACCCTGGCGTAGCCCTTGAGGCGGTGCCTATACCTCATGACCTCATCTCCTACCCTGGCGTAGCCCTTGAGGCGGTGCCTATACCTCATGACCTCATCTCCTACCCTGACGTAGCCCTTGAGGCGGTGCCTATACCTCATGACCTCATCTCCTACCCTGACGTAGCCCTTGAGGCGGTGCCTATACCTCATGACCTCATCTCCTACCCTGGCGGAGCCCTTGAGGCGGTGCCTATACCTCATGACCTCATCTCCTACCCTGGCGTAGCCCTTGAGGCGGTGCCTATACCTCATGACCTCATCTCCTACCCTGCGTAGCCCTTGAGGCGGTGCCTATACCTCATGACCTCATCTCCTACCCTGGCGTAGCCCTTGAGGCGGTGCCTATACCTCATGACCTCATCTCCTACCCTGGCGTAGCCCTTGAGGCGGTGCCTATACCTCATGACCTCATCTCCTACCCTGGCGTAGCCCTTGAGGCGGTGCCTATACCTCATGACCTCATCTCCTACCCTGGCGTAGCCCTTGAGGCGGTGCCTATACCTCATGACCTCATCTCCTACCCTGGCGTAGCCCTTGAGGCGGTGCCTATACCACATGACCTCATCTCCTACCCTGATGTAGCCCTTGAGGCGGTGCCTATACCTCATGACCTCATCTCCTACCTGCGTAGCCCTTGAGGCGGTGCCTATACCTCATGACCTCATCTCCTACCCTGGCGTAGCCCTTGAGGCGGTGCCTATACCTCATGACCTCATCTCCTACCCTGGCGTAGCCCTTGAGGCGGTGCCTATACCTCATGACCTCATCTCCTACCCTGGCGTAGCCCTTGAGGCGGTGCCTATACCTCATGACCTCATCTCCTACCCTGGCGTAGCCCTTGAGGCGGTGCCTATACCTCATGACCTCATCTCCTACCCTGGCGTAGCCCTTGAGGCGGTGCCTATACCTCATGACCTCATCTCCTACCCTGGCGTAGCCCTTGAGGCGGTGCCTATACCTCATGACCTCATCTCCTACCCTGATGTAGCCCTTGAGGCGGTGCCTATACCTCATGACCTCATCTCCTACCCTGCGTAGCCCTTGAGGCGGTGCCTATACCTCATGACCTCATCTCCTACCCTGGCGTAGCCCTTGAGGCGGTGCCTATACCTCATGACCTCATCTCCTACCCTGCGTAGCCCTTGAGGCGGTGCCTATACCTCATGACCTCATCTCCTACCCTGGCGGAGCCCTTGAGGCGGTGCCTATACCTCATGACCTCATCTCCTACCCTGGCGTAGCCCTTGAGGCGGTGCCTATACCTCATGACCTCATCTCCTACCCTGGCGTAGCCCTTGAGGCGGTGCCTATACCTCATGACCTCATCTCCTACCCTGCGGAGCCCTTGAGGCGGTGCCTATACCTCATGACCTCATCTCCTACCCTGGCGTAGCCCTTGAGGCGGTGCCTATACCTCATGACCTCATCTCCGACCCTGGCGTAGCCCTTGAGGCGGTGCCTATACCTCATGACCTCATCTCTACCCTGGCGGAGCCCTTGAGGCGGTGCCTATACCTCATGACCTCATCTCCTACCCTGGCGTAGCCCTTGAGGCGGTGCCTATACCTCATGACCTCATCTCCTACCCTGGCGTAGCCCTTGAGGCGGTGCCTATACCTCATGACCTCATCTCCTACCCTGGCGTAGCCCTTGAGGCGGTGCCTATACCTCATGACCTCATCTCCTACCCTGGCGTAGCCCTTGAGGCGGTGCCTATACCTCATGACCTCATCTCCTACCCTGGCGTAGCCCTTGAGGCGGTGCCTATACCTCATGACCTCATCTCCTACCCTGGCGTAGCCCTTGAGGCGGTGCCTATACCTCATGACCTCATCTCCTACCCTGGCGTAGCCCTTGAGGCGGTGCCTATACCTCATGACCTCATCTCCTACCCTGGCGTAGCCCTTGAGGCGGTGCCTATACCTCATGACCTCATCTCCTACCCTGGCGTAGCCCTTGAGGGCGGTGCCTATACCTCATGACCTCATCTCCTACCCTGCCGTAGCCCTTGAGGCGGTGCCTATACCTCATGACCTCATCTCCTACCCTGACGTAGCCCTTGAGGGCGGTGCCTATACCTCATGACCTCATCTCCTACCCTGACGTAGCCCTTGTAGGCGGTGCCTATACCTCATGACCTCATCTCCTACCCTGACGTAGCCCTTGAGGGCGGTGCCTATACCTCATGACCTCATCTCCTACCCTGACGTAGCCCTTGAGGGCGGTGCCTATACCTCATGACCTCATCTCCTACCCTGACGTAGCCCTTGTAGGCGGTGCCTATACCACATGACCTCATCTCCTACCCTGGCGGAGCCCTTGAGGCGGTGCCTATACCTCATGACCTCATCTCCTACCCTGGCGTAGCCCTTGAGGCGGTGCCTATACCTCATGACCTCATCTCCTACCCTGGCGTAGCCCTTGAGGCGGTGCCTATACCTCATGACCTCATCTCCTACCCTGGCGGAGCCCTTGAGGCGGTGCCTATACCTCATGACCTCATCTCCTACCCTGGCGGAGCCCTTGAGGCGGTGCCTATACCTCATGACCTCATCTCCTACCCTGGCGGAGCCCTTGAGGCGGTGCCTATACCTCATGACCTCATCTCCTACCCTGGCGTAGCCCTTGAGGCGGTGCCTATACCTCATGACCTCATCTCCTACCCTGGCGGAGCCCTTGAGGCGGTGCCTATACCTCATGACCTCATCTCCTACCCTGGCGTAGCCCTTGAGGCGGTGCCTATACCTCATGACCTCATCTCCTACCCTTGCGGAGCCCTTGAGGGCGGTGCCTATACCTCATGACCTCATCTCCTACCCTGACGTAGCCCTTGAGGGCGGTGCCTATACCTCATGACCTCATCTCCTACCCTGACGGAGCCCTTGAGGGCGGTGCCTATACCTCATGACCTCATCTCCTACCCTGACGTAGCCCTTGAGGGCGGTGCCTATACCTCATGACCTCATCTCCTACCCTGACGTAGCCCTTGAGGCGGTGCCTATACCTCATGACCTCATCTCCTACCCTGGCGGAGCCCTTGAGGGCGGTGCCTATACCTCATGACCTCATCTCCTACCCTGTCGTAGCCCTTGAGGGCGGTGCCTATACCTCATGACCTCATCTCCTACCCTGACGTAGCCCTTGAGGGCGGTGCCTATACCTCATGACCTCATCTCCTACCCTGGCGGAGCCCTTGAGGGCGGTGCCTATACCTCATGACCTCATCTCCTACCCTGACGTAGCCCTTGAGGCGGTGCCTATACCTCATGACCTCATCTCCTACCCTGGCGTAGCCCTTGAGGCGGTGCCTATACCTCATGACCTCATCTCCTACCCTGGCGGAGCCCTTGAGGCGGTGCCTATACCTCATGACCTCATCTCCTACCCTGGCGTAGCCCTTGAGGCGGTGCCTATACCTCATGACCTCATCTCCTACCCTGGCGTAGCCCTTGAGGCGGTGCCTATACCACATGACCTCATCTCCTACCCTGATGTAGCCCTTGAGGGCGGTGCCTATACCTCATGACCTCATCTCCTACCCTGTCGTAGCCCTTGAGGGCGGTGCCTATACCTCATGACCTCATCTCCTACCCTGGCGTAGCCCTTGAGGCGGTGCCTATACCTCATGACCTCATCTCCTACCCTGACGAGCCCTTGAGGCGGTGCCTATACCTCATGACCTCATCTCCTACCGTGTCGTAGCCCTTGGGGGCGGTGCCTATACCTCATGACCTCATCTCCTACCCTGACGTAGCCCTTGAGGGCGGTGCCTATACCTCATGACCTCATCTCCTACCCTGACGTAGCCCTTGAGGGCGGTGCCTATACCTCATGACCTCATCTCCGACCCTGACGGAGCCCTTGAGGGCGGTGCCTATACCTCATGACCTCATCTCCTACCCTGTCGTAGCCCTTGAGGGCGGTGCCTATACCTCATGACCTCATCTCCTACCCTGGCCAGCCCTTGAGGCGGTGCCTATACCTCATGACCTCATCTCCTACCCTGGCGTAGCCCTTGAGGCGGTGCCTATACCTCATGACCTCATCTCCTACCCTGGCCAGCCCTTGAGGCGGTGCCTATACCTCATGACCTCATCTCCTACCCTGGCGTAGCCCTTGAGGCGGTGCCTATACCTCATGACCTCATCTCCTACCCTGGCGGAGCCCTTGAGGCGGTGCCTATACCTCATGACCTCATCCTCATCTCCTGCCTGGCAGCCCTTGAGGCGGTGCCTATACCTCATGACCTCATCTCCTACCCTGGCGTAGCCCTTGAGGCGGTGCCTATACCTCATGACCTCATCTCCGACCCTGGCGGAGCCCTTGAGGCGGTGCCTATACCTCATGACCTCATCTCCTACCTGGCGTAGCCCTTGAGGCGGTGCCTATACCTCATGACCTCATCTCCTACCCTGGCGGAGCCCTTGAGGCGGTGCCTATACCTCATGACCTCATCTCCTACCCTGCGTAGCCCTTGAGGCGGTGCCTATACCTCATGACCTCATCTCCTACCCTGGCGTAGCCCTTGAGGCGGTGCCTATACCTCATGACCTCATCTCCTACCCTGACGTAGCCCTTGAGGGCGGTGCCTATACCTCATGACCTCATCTCCTACCCTGACGTAGCCCTTGAGGGCGGTGCCTATACCTCATGACCTCATCTCCTACCCTGACGTAGCCCTTGAGGGCGGTGCCTATACCTCATGACCTCATCTCCTACCCTGGCCAGCCCGTGAGGGCGGTGCCTATACCTCATGACCTCATCTCCTACCCTGACGTAGCCTGTGAGGGCGGTGCCTATACCTCATGACCTCATCTCCTACCCTTGCGGAGCCCTTGAGGGCGGTGCCTATACCTCATGACCTCATCTCCTACCCTGACGTAGCCCTTGAGGGCGGTGCCTATACCTCATGACCTCATCTCCGACCCTGGAGCCCTTGAGGCGGTGCCTATACCTCATGACCTCATCCTACCCTGACGTAGCCCTTGTAGGCGGTGCCTATACCACATGACCTCATCTCCTACCCTGATGTAGCCCTTGAGGGCGGTGCCTATACCTCATGACCTCATCTCCTACCCTGTCGTAGCCCTTGAGGGCGGTGCCTATACCTCATGACCTCATCTCCTACCCTGACGTAGCCTGTGAGGGCGGTGCCTATACCTCATGACCTCATCTCCTACCCTGACGGAGCCCTTGAGGGTGGTGCCTATACCTCATGACCTCATCTCCTACCCTGACGTAGCCCTTGAGGGCGGTGCCTATACCTCATGACCTCATCTCCTACCCTGACGTAGCCCTTGAGGGCGGTGCCTATACCTCATGACCTCATCTCCTACCCTGACGTAGCCCTTGAGGGCGGTGCCTATACCTCATGACCTCATCTCCGACCCTGACGGAGCCCTTGAGGGTGGTGCCTATACCTCATGACCTCATCTCCGACCCTGACGGAGCCCTTGAGGGCGGTGCCTATACCTCATGACCTCATCTCCTACCCTGTCGTAGCCCTTGAGGGCGGTGCCTATACCTCATGACCTCATCTCCTACCCTGACGGAGCCCTTGAGGGCGGTGCCTATACCTCATGACCTCATCTCCTACCCTGACGTAGCCCTTGAGGGCGGTGCCTATACCTCATGAGCTCATCTCCTACCCTGGCCAGCCCTTGAGGCGGTGCCTATACCTCATGACCTCATCTCCTACCCTGGCGTAGCCCTTGAGGCGGTGCCTATACCTCATGACCTCATCTCCTACCCTGGCGGAGCCCTTGAGGCGGTGCCTATACCTCATGACCTCATCTCCGACCCTGACGTAGCCCTTGAGGGCGGTGCCTATACCTCATGACCTCATCTCCGACCCTGACGGAGCCCTTGAGGGCGGTGCCTATACCACATGACCTCATCTCCTACCCTGATGTAGCCCTTGAGGGCGGTGCCTATACCTCATGAGCTCATATCCTACCCTGACGGAGCCCTTGAGGGCGGTGCCTATACCTCATGACCTCATCTCCTACCCTGCCCAGCCCTTGAGGGCGGTGCCTATACCTCATGACCTCATCTCCTACCCTGACGTAGCCCTTGAGGGCGGTGCCTATACCTCATGACCTCATCTCCTACCCTGACGGAGCCCTTGAGGGCGGTGCCTATACCTCATGACCTCATCTCCTACCTGGCGTAGCCCTTGAGGCGGTGCCTATACCTCATGACCTCATCTCCTACCCTGGCGTAGCCCTTGAGGCGGTGCCTATACCTCATGACCTCATCTCCTACCCTGACGGAGCCCTTGAGGGCGGTGCCTATACCTCATGACCTCATCTCCTACCCTGACGTAGCCTGTGAGGGCGGTGCCTATACCTCATGACCTCATCTCCTACCCTTGCGGAGCCCTTGAGGGCGGTGCCTATACCTCATGACCTCATCTCCGACCCTGACGGAGCCCTTGAGGGTGGTGCCTATACCTCATGACCTCATCTCCTACCCTGACGGAGCCCTTGAGGGCGGTGCCTATACCTCATGACCTCATCTCCTACCCTGACGTAGCCCTTGAGGGCGGTGCCTATACCTCATGACCTCATCTCCTACCCTGACGGAGCCCTTGAGGGCGGTGCCTATACCTCATGACCTCATCTCCGACCCTGACGTAGCCCTTGAGGGCGGTGCCTATACCTCATGACCTCATCTCCTACCCTGACGTAGCCCTTGTAGGCGGTGCCGATCCCTCTCAGAACGTCGATGCCTTGCGGCCTCTTGGCGTGCTCTGCTGGGATTGGACAGACCAGGGGGGCGTGGTCTCTGCAGGACGCGTGGCAGACGAAGGAGCACACTGCAGAGAAGAGTCAGGGCGTCACCATGACAACAGTCAACGTGTGATTCAAGAGAAGAAGAAGAAGCCTCCTTATACTTTAAGATTAGTAGGAACAACTTATCTTCCTTTGATCTTCAGAGCTTCAGATCATAAGGAGGCCGTTAGCTAACGAGCAGCCGTTAGCAGCAGTTAGCTAACGAGCAGCCGTTAGCCGACGAGCAGCCGTTGGCCGACGAGCAGCCGTTGGCCGACGAGCAGCCGTTAGCCGACGAGCAGCCGTTAGCCGACGAGCAGCCGTTGGCCGTTAGCTGGAGGCCAGGTGTGCGTCAGAGGCGTACCTTCACAGGCGTACCCCTGTCGGAGGAGGCCCACCATCAGAGAGGTGCAGTGTGTGCACTGAGTGGGACTGGAGAAGCTCCTGATGCTCAGCTGGTGGGCTTTGGGCTGTGGACAAACAGGAAGGTCACTGTAAGACACAGAGACACACAGAGACACAGAGACACAGAGAGAGAGACACACAGAGACAGAGACACAGAGACACACAGAGACACACAGAGAGAGACACAGAGACAGAGACACAGACACAGAGACACACAGAGACAGAGACACAGAGAGAGACACAGAGACAGAGAGAGAGAGACACACAGAGACAGAGACTCAGAGAGAGACACCGAGAGACAGAGACAGAGAGACACACAGAGAGACAGAGACTCAGAGAGAGACACCGAGAGACAGAGACACACAGAGACACACAGAGACACACAGAGACACAGAGAGAGAGACACACAGAGACAGAGACTCAGAGAGAGACACCGAGAGACAGAGACACACAGAGACACACAGAGACACAGAGAGAGAGACACACAGAGACAGAGACACAGACAGAGACACAGAGACACAGAGACAAAGACAGAGAGAGACAGAGTCACAAACACAGAGACAGAGACACACAGAGACAGAGACACAGAGAGAGACACAGCCACAGAGACAGAGACACAGAGAGAGACACAGAGACAGAGACACAGAGACAGAGACAGAGAGACACAGAGACTACCTTTGGTGTGGTCAGTGCTGAGCTCTGGTAGGTGGGGGAGGGGCTCGCTGGGAAAGAAGCAGCTTTAACTTCCTGTTGGAACAAAGGGTAAAGACTAAGGACAGGTCCTCTCAAGGTCAATGTCCTCTCAAGGTCAAGGCCAGCTCAAGGTCAATGTCCTCTCAAGGGCAAGACCCTCCCAAGGTCAATGCCCGCTCAAGGTCAATGTGCTCTCAAGGTCAAGACCCTCTCAAGTTCACGGGCCTCTCAATGTCCTCTCAAGGTCAAGACCCTCTCAAGTTCACGGGCCTCTCAATGTCCTCTCAAGGTCAAGGCCCTCTCAAGTTCAAGGGCCTATCAATGTCCTCTCAAGGTCACTGCCCTCTCAAGTTCAAGGGCCTCTCAATGTCCTCTCAAGTTCAAGGCCCTCTCAATGTCTTCTCAAGGTCAATGTCCTCTCAAGGCCCTCTCAAGGCCTAGGCCCTCTCAAGTTCAAGGCCCTCTCAATGTCCTCTCAGGGTCAATGTCCTCTCAGGGTCAATGTCCTCTCAAGGTCAATGTCCTCTCAAGGTCAATGCCCTCTCAAGGTCCTCTCAAAGGCACAGAGAGCTCCAGGACCTGCGTAAACACACCGTCTCCAACATCTTGATGCCTCCTCCCCCTCACTTTGAGGAGGAGGTGCTCTAGGTGCTCCTCCTCCTCCTCAAAGTGGCCCTACATCTTCTCCATGTAGTTCTGCTCCTTGCGAAGGACACAAGGAGAC
The DNA here is from genome assembly GCF_029220125.1 of Pseudoliparis swirei. Lineage (NCBI taxonomy): Eukaryota > Metazoa > Chordata > Actinopteri > Perciformes > Liparidae > Pseudoliparis > Pseudoliparis swirei. The sequence goes on along the minus strand of NC_079399.1, from coordinate 258,064 downwards.
GAGGGAGGAGGAGCCGCTGCTCTCTAGACGTGGAGCTCAAACAGACGGTGAGACGTAGACTGACCTCGTGCTCGGCGGTGGGGGAGGGTGAAGGGGGCGTGTCCTCCCACTTCAGGGGGGCGGAGTCAACGTCTGTGTCCTGCAGAGAGGAGACGCGACAGGTCACTAAAGGTTAGCATTGGCAACATTAAGAGAAAGTTACACAATAAAAACTGATTCTTCAGTCAAACTCAATAAAGTTACTTTATATTAAATCTAAAGCTTTAAAGTTTCTGTAATATTTATTAGTTACATTTCCAAATATGTATCAGTCATTTTTCAGAAACTCTTCTTTAAAAGCTGTTTTCTGACCAGTAATGCAGCTCCAGGTGATAGTCAGCTCTCTCTCTACAGACGTGTATTCTATCAGCTCCAGGTGATAGTCAGCTCTCTCTACAGGGTGGGGCCCTAACCCCGCCCCCTGTAAAGTCTCTCTAGCCCAGATGACAGCAGCAGGATGTCAGATCCCTTTCTTAAAGACGGCTTTGTCGTTTCATTAAACTAAACGTGTTATTGATCGTCTCTACAGCATGTCTCTGTGTCTCTAGTGTTATTGATCGTCTCTACAGCATGTCTCTGTCTCTAGTGTTATTGATCGTCTCTTCAGCATGTCTCTGTCTCTAGTGTTATTGATCGTCTCTACAGCATGTCTCTGTGTCTAGTGTTATTGATCGTCTCTACAGCATGTCTCTGTGTCTCTAGTGTTATTGATCGTCTCTACAGCATGTCTCTGTCTCTAGTGTTATTGTGATTCTGTACCGGCCACCAGGTCCATATTCAGAGTTTATATCTGAATTCTCAGAATTTATATCAAGTTTGGTTCTTAAAACCGATAAAGTTATTATTGTTGGAGATTTTAATATCCATGTGGATGTTGATAATGATTGCCTTAGTGCTGCATTCATCTCCTTGTTCGTGCTCTCATG